>NW_025319041.1:3000000-3162230 GCF_017639315.1 Drosophila ananassae | reverse complement strand
TTTTTCTAGCCTGTTTTATCGCTAAATTAGCGATGATTTTCTAGCGGTTTTTCGCGCTAACAGTGACGATTTTCTATCCGTATTTATCGCTTAATTATCAATGATTTTCTAGCGGTTTTTCGCGCTAACAGTGACGATTTTCTATCCGTATTTATCGCTAAATTAGCAATGATTTTCTAGCGGTTTTACCGCTAAGAGTGATGATTTTCTAGCCGTTTTTATCCAAATTAGCGATGATTTTCTAGCGGTTTTAGCGCTAACAGTGCTGTTTTTCTAGCCGTTTTATTGCTAAATTAGCGATGATTTTCAAGCGATTTTTAGCGCTAACACTGATGATTTTCAAGCCGGTTTTATCGCTACGAGTGATGATTTTCTATCCGTATTTATCGCTAAATTAGCGATGATTTTTTAGCGGATTTTCGCGCTAACAGTGACGATTTTCTATCCGTATTTATCGCTAAATTAGCGATGATTTTCTAACAGTCTTCAGCGCTAACAATGATGATTTTCTAGCCGTTATTATCGAGTCCGGGAGAGAGCGAGACAAACGCAAGTGCATGACGGCAGATGCAGGTGGTCAATCGAATGCACGAGAGCGGGCGATGCAAACATAAGTAAACATAAGCAAACATAGAAAAGAAGTGACGTCACGAACTCAATAAATTATTGCTGGCCAAACTTCTTTCCGGCGGCTGCTTGACCCGACACTAACAGTGATGTTTTTCTAGCCGGTTTTATCGCTAAATTAGCGATGATTTTCTAGCCGTATTTATTGCTAAATTAGCCATGATTTTCTAGCGGTTTTAGCGATAGAATTGATGATTTTCTATCCGGTTTTATCGCTAAGTTAGCGATGATTTTCTATCGGTTTTTAGCGCTAATAGTGACGATTTTCTGGCCGTTTTTATCGCCAAATTAGCGCCGATTTTTAAGCGGATTCGCGCTAACAGTGATGATTTTCTAGCCGGTTTTATCGCAAAAATTAGCGATGATTTTCTAGCGGTTTTAGCGCTAGCAGTGATGATTTTCTAGCCGTTTTTATTGCTAAATTAGCGATGATTTTCAAGCGGTTTTTAGCGCTAACACTGATGATTTTCTAGCCGGTTTTATCGCTAAGAGTGATGATTTTCTAGCCGTATTTATCGCTAAGTTAGCGATGATTTTCTAGCGGTTTTAGCACTAACAGTGATGTTTTTCTAGCCGTTTTTATTGCTAAATTAGCGATGATTTTCAAGCGGTTTTTAGCGCTAACACTGATGATTTTCTTGGCGGTTTTATCGCTAAGAGTGATGATTTTCTAGCCGTTTTTATCGCCAAATTAGCGATCACTTTCTAGCGGTTTTAGCGCTAACAGTGATAATTTTCTAGCCGTTTTTATCCACAAATTAGCGATGATTTTCAAGCGGTCTTTAGCGCTAACACTGATGATTTTCTACCCGGTTTTATCGTTAAGAGTGATGATTTTCTAGCCGTTTTTATCGCCAAATTAGCGATGATTTTCTAGCGGTTTTAGCGCTAACAGTGATGATTTTCTAGCCGTTTTTATTGCTAAATTAGCGATGATTTTCTAGCGGTTTTAGCGCTTACAGTGACGATTTTCTATCCGTATTTCATCGCTAAATTAGCGATGGTTTTTTAGCGGATTTTCGCTCTAACTGTGACGATTTTCTATCCGTATTTATCTCTAAATTACCGATGATTTTCTAGCGGATTTTTGCGCTAACAGTGACGATTTTCTAGCCGTTATTATCGAGTCCGGGAGAGAGCGAGACAAACGCAAGTGCATGACTGCAGATGCAGGTGGCCGATCGAATGCACGAGAGCGGGCGATGCAAACATAAGTACAAAAGAGAGTGACGTCACGAACTCAATAAATTATTGCTGGCCAAACTTCTTTCCGGCGGCTGCTTGACCCGACACTAACAGTGATGTTTTTCTAGCCGGTTTTATCGCTAAATTAGCGATGATTTTCTAGCGGTTTTAGCGATAGAATTGATGATTTTCTATCCGGTTTTATCGCTAAATTAGCGATGATTTTCTTTCGGTTTTTAGCGCTAATAGTGACGATTTTCTGGCCGTTTTTTATCGCCAAATTAGCGTCGATTTTTAAGCGGATTAGCGCTAACAGTGATGATTTTCCAGCCGGTTTTATCGCTAAAGTAGCGATGATTTTCTAGCGGTTTTAGCGCTAACAGTGATGATTTTCTAGCCGTTTTTATTGCTAAATTAGCGATGATTTTCAAGCGGTTTTTAGCGCTAACACTAATGATTTTCTATCCGGTTTTATCACTAAGAGTGATGATTTTCTAGCCGTTTTTATCGCTAAATTAGCGATGATTTTCTAGCGATTTTAGTGCTAACAGTGATGTTTTTCTAGCCGTTTTTATTGCTAAATTAGCGATGATTTTCAAGCGGTTTTTAGCGCTAACACTGATGATTTTCTAGGCGGTTTTATCGCTAAGAGAGATGATTTTTCAGCGGTTTTTATTGCCAAATTAGCGATGATTTTCTAGCGGTTTTAGCGCTTTTTTTTAGAAAATCTTCTAGCCGTTTTTATTGCTAAATTAGCGATGATTTTCAAGCGGTTTTTAGCGCAAACACTGATGATTTTCTAGCCGGTTTTATCGCTAAGAGTGTTGATTTTCTAGCCGTATTTATCGCTAAATTAGCGATGATTTTCTAGCAATTTTAGCGCTTACAGTGATGTTTTTCTAGCCGTTTTTATTGCTAAATTAGCGATGATTTTCAAGCGGTTTTTAGCGCTAACACTGTTGATTTTCTAGTTGGTTTTATCGCTAAGAGAGATGATTTTCCAGCGGTTTTTATTGCCAAATTAGCGATGATTTTCTAGCGGTTTTAGCGCTAACAGTGATAATTTTCTAGCCGTTTTTATTGCTAAATTAGCGATGATTTTCAAGCGGTCTTTAGCGCTAACACTGATGATTTTCTAGACGGTTTTATCGCTAAGAGTGATGATTTTCTAGCCGTTTTTATCGCCAAATAAGCGATAATTTTTTAGCGGTTTTAGCGCTAACAGTGATAATTTTCTAGCCGTTTTTATCCAGAAATAAGCGATGATTTTCAAGCGGTCTTTAGCGCTAACACTGATGATTTTTTATCCGGTTTTATCACTAAGAGTGATGATTTTCTAGCCGTTTTTATCGCCATATAAGCGATGATTTTTTAGCGGTTTTAGCGCTAACAGTGAAAATTTTCTAGCCGTTTTTATCCAGAAATTAGCTATGATTTTTAAGCGGTTTTTAGCGCGAACACTGATGATTTTCTAGCCGGTTTTATCGCTAAGAGTGATGATTTTCTAGCCGTATTTATCGCTAAATTAGCGATGATTTTCTAGCGATTTTAGCGCTTACAGTGATGTTTTTCTAGCCGTTTTTATTGCTAAATTAGCGATGATTTTCAAGCGGTTTTTAGCGCTAACACTGATGATTTTCTTGGCGGTTTTATCGCTAAGAGAGACGATTTTTCAGCGGTTTTTATTGCCAAATTAGCGATGATTTTCTAGCGGTTTTAGAGCTTTTTTTTAGAAAATCTTCTAGCCGTTTTTATTGCTAAATTAGCGATGATTTTCAAGCGGTTTTTAGCGCAAACACTGATGATTTTCTAGCCGGTTTTATCGCTAAGAGTGTTGATTTTCTAGCCGTATTTATCGCTAAATTAGCGATGATTTTCTAGCAATTTTAGCGCTTACAGTGATGTTTTTCTAGCCGTTTTTATTGCTAAATTAGCGATGATTTTCAAGCGGTTTTTAGCGCTAACACTGTTGACTTTCTAGTTGGTTTTATCGCTAAGAGAGATGATTTTCCAGCGGTTTTTATTGCCAAATTAGCGATGATTTTCTAGCGGTTTTAGCGCTAACAGTGATAATTTTCTAGCCGTTTTTATTGCTAAATTAGCGATGATTTTCAAGCGGTCTTTAGCGCTAACACTGATGATTTTCTAGGCGGTTTTATCGCTAAGAGTGTTGATTTTCTAGCCGTTTTTATCGCCAAATAAGCGATGATTTTTTAGCGGTTTTAGCGCTAACAGTGATAATTTTCTAGCCGTTTTTATCCAGAAATAAGCGATGATTTTCAAGCGGTCTTTAGCGCTAACACTGATGATTTTTTATCCGGTTTTATCACTAAGAGTGATGATTTTCTAGCCGATTTTATCGCCAAATTAGCGATGATTTTCTAGCGGTTTTAGCGCTAACAGTGATGATTTTCTAGCCGTTTTTATTGCTAAATTAGCGATGATTTTCAAACGGTTTTTAGCGCTAACACTGATGATTTTCTAGCCGGTTTTATCGCTACGAGTGATGATTTTCTAGCCGTATTTATCGCCAAATTAGCGATGATTTTCTAGCGATTTTTGCGCTTACAGTGATGATTTTCCTGCGGTTTTTATTGCCAAATTAGCGATGATTTTCTAGCGGTTTTAGCGCTAACAGTGATGATTTTCTAGCCGTATTTATCGCTAAATTAGCGATGATTTTCTAGCGATTTTAGCGCTTACAGTGATGTTTTTCTAGCCGTTTTTATTGCTAAATTAGCGATGATTTTCAAGCGGTTTTTAGCGCTAACACTGATGATTTTCTAGGCGGTTTTATCGCTAAGAGAGATGATTTTCCAGCGGTTTTTATTGCCAAATTAGCGATGGTTTTCTAGCGGTTTTAGCGCTAACAGTGATGATTTTCTAGCCGTATTTATCGCTAAATTAGCGATGATTTTCTAGCGATTTTAGCGCTTACAGTGATGTTTTTCTAGCCGTTTTTATTGCTAAATTAGCGATGATTTTCAAGCGGTTTTTAGCGCTAACACTGATGATTTTCTAGGCGGTTTTATCGCTAAGAGAGATGATTTTCCAGCGGTTTTTATTGCCAAATTAGCGATGGTTTTCTAGCGGTTTTAGCGCTAACAGTGATGATTTTCTAGCCGTATTTATCGCTAAATTAGCGATGATTTTCTAGCGATTTTAGCGCTTACAGTGATGTTCTTCTAGCCGTTTTTATTGCTAAATTAGCGATGATTTTCAAGCGGTTTTTAGCGCTAACACTGATGATTTTCTAGGCGGTTTTATCGCTAAGAGAGTTGATTTTCCAGCGGTTTTTATTGCCAAATTAGCGATGGTTTTCTAGCGGTTTTAGCGCTAACAGTGATGATTTTCTAGCCGTATTTATCGCTAAATTAGCGATGATTTTCTAGCGATTTTAGCGCTTACAGTGATAATTTTCTAGCCGTTTTTATTGCTAAATTAGCGATGATTTTCAAGCGGTCTTTAGCGCTAACACTGATGATTTTCTAGGCGGTTTTATCGCTAAGAGTGATGATTTTCTAGCCGTTTTTATCGTCAAATTAGCGATGATTTTCTAGCGATTTTAGCGCTTACAGTGATGTTTTTCTAGCCGTTTTTATTGCTAAATTAGCGATGATTTTCAAGCGGTTTTTAGCGCTAGCACTGATGATTTTCTAGGCGGTTTTATCGCTAAGAGAGATGATTTTCCAGCGGTTTTTATTGCCAAATTAGCGATGGTTTTCTAGCGGTTTTAGCGCTAACAGTGATGATTTTCTAGCCGTATTTATCGCTAAATTAGCGATGATTTTCTAGCGATTTTAGCGCTTACAGTGATGTTTTTCTAGCCGTTTTTATTGCTAAATTAGCGATGATTTTCAAGCGGTTTTTAGCGCTAACACTGATGATTTTCTAGGCGGTTTTATCGCTAAGAGAGATGATTTTCCAGCGGTTTTTATTGCCAAATTAGCGATGGTTTTCTAGCGGTTTATGCGCTAACAGTGATGATTTTCTAGCCGTATTTATCGCTAAATTAGCGATGATTTTCTAGCGATTTTAGCGCTTACAGTGATGTTTTTCTAGCCGTTTTTATTGCTAAATTAGCGATGATTTTCAAGCGGTTTTTAGCGCTAACACTGATGATTTTCTAGGCGGTTTTATCGCTAAGAGAGATGATTTTCCAGCGGTTTTTATCGCTAAATTAGCTATGATTTTCTAGCAATTTTAGCGCTTACAGTGATAATTTTCTAGCCGTTTTTATTGCTAAATTAGCGATGATTTTCAAGCGGTCTTTAGCGCTAACACTGATGATTTTCTAGGCGGTTTTATCGCTAAGAGAGATGATTTTCCAGCGGTTTTTATTGCCAAATTAGCGATGATTTTCTACCGGTTTTAGCGCTAACAGTGATGATTTTCTAGCCGTTTTTATTGCTAAATTAGCGATGATTTTCAAGCGGTTTTAGCGCTAACACTGGTGATTTTCTAGCCGGTTTTATCGCTAAGAGTGATGATTTTCTAGCCGTATTTATCGCTAAATTAGCGATGATTTTCTAGCGATTTTAGCGCTTACAGTGATGTTTTTCTAGCCGTTTTTATTGCTAAATTAGCGATGATTTTCTATCGGTTTTAGCGCTAACAGTGATGATTTTCTAGCCGTTTTTATTGCTAAATTAGCGATGATTTTCAAGCGGTTTTTAGCGCGAACTCTGATGATTTTCTAGGCGGTTTTATCGCTAAGAGTGATGATTTTCTAGCCGTTTTTATCGCCAAATTAGTGATGATTTTCTATCGGTTTTAGCGCTATCAGTGATGTTTTTCTAGCCGTTTTTATTGCCAAATCATTTTTAATATTGCTTTAATACATTCTATTTAATAGATATTGAACTTGCAACACTGTTGATTTTCTAGTTGGTTTTATCGCTAAGAGAGATGATTTTCCAGCGGTTTTTATTGCCAAATTAGCGATGATTTTCTAGCGGTTTTAGCGCTAACAGTGGTAATTTTCTAGCCGTTTTTATTGCTAAATTAGCGATGATTTTCAAGGGGTCTTTAGCGCTAACACTGATGATTTTCTAGGCGGTTTTATCGCTAAGAGTGATGATTTTCTAGCCGTTTTTATCGCCAAATAAGCGATGATTTTTTAGCGGTTTTAGCGCTAACAGTGATAATTTTCTAGCCGTTTTTATCCAGAAATAAGCGATGATTTTCAAACGGTTTTTAGCGCTAACAGTGATGATTTTCTAGCCGTTTTTATTGCCAAATCATTTTTAATATTGCTTTAATACATTCTATTTAATAGATATTGAACTTGCAACACTGTTGATTTTCTAGTTGGTTTTATCGCTAAGAGAGATGATTTTCCAGCGGTATTTATTGCTAAATTAGCGATGATTTTCTATCGGTTTTAGCGCTAACAGTGATGATTTTCTAGCCGTTTTTATTGCTAAATTAGCGATGATTTTCAAGCGGTTTTTAGCGCGAACTCTGATGATTTTCTAGGCGGTTTTATCGCTAAGAGTGATGATTTTCTAGCCGTTTTTATCGCCAAATTAGTGATGATTTTCTATCGGTTTTAGCGCTAACAGTGATGATTTTCTAGCCGTTTTTATTGCCAAATCATTTTTAATATTGCTTTAATACATTCTATTTAATAGATATTGAACTTGCAACACTGTTGATTTTCTAGTTGGTTTTATCGCTAAGAGAGATGATTTTCCAGCGGTTTTTATTGCTAAATTAGCGATGATTTTCTATCGGTTTTAGCGCTAACAGTGATGATTTTCTAGCCGTTTTTATTGCTAAATTAGCGATGATTTTCAAGCGGTTTTTAGCGCGAACTCTGATGATTTTCTAGGCGGTTTTATCGCTAAGAGTGATGATTTTCTAGCCGTTTTTATCGCCAAATTAGTGATGATTTTCTATCGGTTTTAGCGCTAACAGTGATGATTTTCTAGCCGTTTTTATTGCCAAATCATTTTTAATATTGCTTTAATACATTCTATTTAATAGATATTGAACTTGCAACACTGTTGATTTTCTAGTTGGTTTTATCGCTAAATTAGCGATGATTTTCTAGCGGTTTTTAGCGCTAGCACTAATGATTTTCTAGGCGGTTTTATCGCTAAGAGAGATGATTTTCCAGCGGTTTTTATTGCCAAATTAGCGATGATTTTCTAGCGGTTTTAGCACTAACAGTGATGATTTTCTAGCCGTTTTAATTGCTAAATTAGCGATGATTTTCAAGCGGTTTTTAGCGCGAACACTGATGATTTTCTAGCCGGTTTTATCGCTAAGAGTGATGATTTTCTAGCCGTATTTATCGCTAAATTAGCGATGATTTTCTAGCGATTTTAGCGCTTACAGTGATGTTTTTCTAGCCGTTTTTATTGCTAAATTAGCGATGATTTTCAAGCGGTTTTTAGCGCTAACACTGATGATTTTCTAGGCGGTTTTATCGCTAAGAGAGATGATTTTTCAGCGGTTTTTATTGCCAAATTAGCGATGATTTTCTAGCGGTTTTAGCGCTTTTTTTTAGAAAATCTTCTAGCCGTTTTTATTGCTAAATTAGCGATGATTTTCAAGCGGTTTTTAGCGCAAACACTGATGATTTTCTAGCCGGTTTTATCGCTAAGAGTGTTGATTTTCTAGCCGTATTTATCGCTAAATTAGCGATGATTTTCTAGCAATTTTAGCGCTTACAGTGATGTTTTTCTAGCCGTTTTTATTGCTAAATTAGCGATGATTTTCAAGCGGTTTTTAGCGCTAACACTGTTGATTTTCTTGTTGGTTTTATCGCTAAGAGAGATGATTTTCCAGCGGTTTTTATTGCCAAATTAGCGATGATTTTCTAGCGGTTTTAGCGCTAACAGTGATAATTTTCTAGCCGTTTTTATTGCTAAATTAGCGATGATTTTCAAGCGGTCTTTAGCGCTAACACTGATGATTTTCTAGACGGTTTTATCGCTAAGAGTGATGATTTTCTAGCCGTTTTTATCGCCAAATAAGCGATAATTTTTTAGCGGTTTTAGCGCTAACAGTGATAATTTTCTAGCCGTTTTTATCCAGAAATAAGCGATGATTTTCAAGCGGTCTTTAGCGCTAACACTGATGATTTTTTATCCGGTTTTATCACTAAGAGTGATGATTTTCTAGCCGTTTTTATCGCCATATAAGCGATGATTTTTTAGCGGTTTTAGCGCTAACAGTGAAAATTTTCTAGCCGTTTTTATCCAGAAATTAGCGATGATTTTCAAGCGGTTTTTAGCGCGAACACTGATGATTTTCTAGCCGGTTTTATCGCTAAGAGTGATGATTTTCTAGCCGTATTTATCGCTAAATTAGCGATGATTTTCTAGCGATTTTAGCGCTTACAGTGATGTTTTTCTAGCCGTATTTATTGCTAAATTAGCGATGATTTTCAAGCGGTTTTTAGCGCTAACACTGATGATTTTCTTGGCGGTTTTATCGCTAAGAGAGACGATTTTTCAGCGGTTTTTATTGCCAAATTAGCGATGATTTTCTAGCGGTTTTAGCGCTTTTTTTTAGAAAATCTTCTAGCCGTTTTTATTGCTAAATTAGCGATGATTTTCAAGCGGTTTTTAGCGCAAACACTGATGATTTTCTAGCCGGTTTTATCGCTAAGAGTGTTGATTTTCTAGCCGTATTTATCGCTAAATTAGCGATGATTTTCTAGCAATTTTAGCGCTTACAGTGATGTTTTTCTAGCCGTTTTTATTGCTAAATTAGCGATGATTTTCAAGCGGTTTTTAGCGCTAACACTGTTGACTTTCTAGTTGGTTTTATCGCTAAGAGAGATGATTTTCCAGCGGTTTTTATTGCCAAATTAGCGATGATTTTCTAGCGGTTTTAGCGCTAACAGTGATAATTTTCTAGCCGTTTTTATTGCTAAATTAGCGATGATTTTCAAGCGGTCTTTAGCGCTAACACTGATGATTTTCTAGGCGGTTTTATCGCTAAGAGTGTTGATTTTCTAGCCGTTTTTATCGCCAAATAAGCGATGATTTTTTAGCGGTTTTAGCGCTAACAGTGATAATTTTCTAGCCGTTTTTATCCAGAAATAAGCGATGATTTTCAAGCGGTCTTTAGCGCTAACACTGATGATTTTTTATCCGGTTTTATCACTAAGAGTGATGATTTTCTAGCCGATTTTATCGCCAAATTAGCGATGATTTTCTAGCGGTTTTAGCGCTAACAGTGATGATTTTCTAGCCGTTTTTATTGCTAAATTAGCGATGATTTTCAAACGGTTTTTAGCGCTAACACTGATGATTTTCTAGCCGGTTTTATCGCTACGAGTGATGATTTTCTAGCCGTATTTATCGCCAAATTAGCGATGATTTTCTAGCGATTTTTGCGCTTACAGTGATGATTTTCCTGCGGTTTTTATTGCCAAATTAGCGATGATTTTCTAGCGGTTTTAGCGCTAACAGTGATGATTTTCTAGCCGTATTTATCGCTAAATTAGCGATGATTTTCTAGCGATTTTAGCGCTTACAGTGATGTTTTTCTAGCCGTTTTTATTGCTAAATTAGCGATGATTTTCAAGCGGTTTTTAGCGCTAACACTGATGATTTTCTAGGCGGTTTTATCGCTAAGAGAGATGATTTTCCAGCGGTTTTTATTGCCAAATTAGCGATGGTTTTCTAGCGGTTTTAGCGCTAACAGTGATGATTTTCTAGCCGTATTTATCGCTAAATTAGCGATGATTTTCTAGCGATTTTAGCGCTTACAGTGATGTTTTTCTAGCCGTTTTTATTGCTAAATTAGCGATGATTTTCAAGCGGTTTTTAGCGCTAACACTGATGATTTTCTAGGCGGTTTTATCGCTAAGAGAGATGATTTTCCAGCGGTTTTTATTGCCAAATTAGCGATGGTTTTCTAGCGGTTTTAGCGCTAACAGTGATGATTTTCTAGCCGTATTTATCGCTAAATTAGCGATGATTTTCTAGCGATTTTAGCGCTTACAGTGATGTTTTTCTAGCCGTTTTTATTGCTAAATTAGCGATGATTTTCAAGCGGTTTTTAGCGCTAACACTGATGATTTTCTAGGCGGTTTTATCGCTAAGAGAGATGATTTTCCAGCGGTTTTTATTGCCAAATTAGCGATGGTTTTCTAGCGGTTTTAGCGCTAACAGTGATGATTTTCTAGCCGTATTTATCGCTAAATTAGCGATGATTTTCTAGCGATTTTAGCGCTTACAGTGATAATTTTCTAGCCGTTTTTATTGCTAAATTAGCGATGATTTTCAAGCGGTCTTTAGCGCTAACACTGATGATTTTCTAGGCGGTTTTATCGCTAAGAGTGATGATTTTCTAGCCGTTTTTATCGTCAAATTAGCGATGATTTTCTAGCGATTTTAGCGCTTACAGTGATGTTTTTCTAGCCGTTTTTATTGCTAAATTAGCGATGATTTTCAAGCGGTTTTTAGCGCTAACACTGATGATTTTCTAGGCGGTTTTATCGCTAAGAGAGATGATTTTCCAGCGGTTTTTATTGCCAAATTAGCGATGGTTTTCTAGCGGTTTTAGCGCTAACAGTGATGATTTTCTAGCCGTATTTATCGCTAAATTATCGATGATTTTCTAGCGATTTTAGCGCTTACAGTGATGTTTTTCTAGCCGTTTTTATTGCTAAATTAGCGATGATTTTCAAGCGGTTTTTAGCGCTAACACTGATGATTTTCTAGGCGGTTTTATCGCTAAGAGAGATGATTTTCCAGCGGTTTTTATTGCCAAATTAGCGATGGTTTTCTAGCGGTTTTAGCGCTAACAGTGATGATTTTCTAGCCGTATTTATCGCTAAATTAGCGATGATTTTCTAGCGATTTTAGCGCTTACAGTGATGTTTTTCTAGCCGTTTTTATTGCTAAATTAGCGATGATTTTCAAGCGGTTTTTAGCGCTAACACTGATGATTTTCTAGGCGGTTTTATCGCTAAGAGAGATGATTTTCCAGCGGTTTTTATCGCTAAATTAGCTATGATTTTCTAGCAATTTTAGCGCTTACAGTGATAATTTTCTAGCCGTTTTTATTGCTAAATTAGCGATGATTTTCAAGCGGTCTTTAGCGCTAACACTGATGATTTTCTAGGCGGTTTTATCGCTAAGAGAGATGATTTTCCAGCGGTTTTTATTGCCAAATTAGCGATGATTTTCTACCGGTTTTAGCGCTAACAGTGATGATTTTCTAGCCGTTTTTATTGCTAAATTAGCGATGATTTTCAAGCGGTTTTAGCGCTAACACTGATGATTTTCTAGCCGGTTTTATCGCTAAGAGTGATGATTTTCTAGCCGTATTTATCGCTAAATTAGCGATGATTTTCTAGCGATTTTAGCGCTTACAGTGATGTTTTTCTAGCCGTTTTTATTGCTAAATTAGCGATGATTTTCTATCGGTTTTAGCGCTAACAGTGATGATTTTCTAGCCGTTTTTATTGCTAAATTAGCGATGATTTTCAAGCGGTTTTTAGCGCGAACTCTGATGATTTTCTAGGCGGTTTTATCGCTAAGAGTGATGATTTTCTAGCCGTTTTTATCGCCAAATTAGTGATGATTTTCTATCGGTTTTAGCGCTATCAGTGATGTTTTTCTAGCCGTTTTTATTGCCAAATCATTTTTAATATTGCTTTAATACATTCTATTTAATAGATATTGAACTTGCAACACTGTTGATTTTCTAGTTGGTTTTATCGCTAAGAGAGATGATTTTCCAGCGGTTTTTATTGCCAAATTAGCGATGATTTTCTAGCGGTTTTAGCGCTAACAGTGGTAATTTTCTAGCCGTTTTTATTGCTAAATTAGCGATGATTTTCAAGGGGTCTTTAGCGCTAACACTGATGATTTTCTAGGCGGTTTTATCGCTAAGAGTGATGATTTTCTAGCCGTTTTTATCGCCAAATAAGCGATGATTTTTTAGCGGTTTTAGCGCTAACAGTGATAATTTTCTAGCCGTTTTTATCCAGAAATAAGCGATGATTTTCAAACGGTTTTTAGCGCTAACAGTGATGATTTTCTAGCCGTTTTTATTGCCAAATCATTTTTAATATTGCTTTAATACATTCTATTTAATAGATATTGAACTTGCAACACTGTTGATTTTCTAGTTGGTTTTATCGCTAAGAGAGATGATTTTCCAGCGGTATTTATTGCTAAATTAGCGATGATTTTCTATCGGTTTTAGCGCTAACAGTGATGATTTTCTAGCCGTTTTTATTGCTAAATTAGCGATGATTTTCAAGCGGTTTTTAGCGCGAACTCTGATGATTTTCTAGGCGGTTTTATCGCTAAGAGTGATGATTTTTTAGCCGTTTTTATCGCCAAATTAGTGATGATTTTCTATCGGTTTTAGCGCTAACAGTGATGATTTTCTAGCCGTTTTTATTGCCAAATCATTTTTAATATTGCTTTAATACATTCTATTTAATAGATATTGAACTTGCAACACTGTTGATTTTCTAGTTGGTTTTATCGCTAAGAGAGATGATTTTCCAGCGGTTTTTATTGCTAAATTAGCGATGATTTTCTATCGGTTTTAGCGCTAACAGTGATGATTTTCTAGCCGTTTTTATTGCTAAATTAGCGATGATTTTCAAGCGGTTTTTAGCGCGAACTCTGATGATTTTCTAGGCGGTTTTATCGCTAAGAGTGATAATTTTCTAGCCGTTTTTATCGCCAAATTAGTGATGATTTTCTATCGGTTTTAGCGCTAACAGTGATGATTTTCTAGCCGTTTTTATTGCCAAATCATTTTTAATATTGCTTTAATACATTCTATTTAATAGATATTGAACTTGCAACACTGTTGATTTTCTAGTTGGTTTTATCGCTAAGAGAGATGATTTTCCAGCGGTTTTTATTGCTAAATTAGCGATGATTTTCTATCGGTTTTAGCGCTAACAGTGATGATTTTCTAGCCGTTTTTATTGCTAAATTAGCGATGATTTTCAAGCGGTTTTTAGCGCGAACTCTGATGATTTTCTAGCCGGTTTTATCGCTACGAGTGATGATTTTCTAGCCGTATTTATCGCCAAATTAGCGATGATTTTCTAGCGATTTTTGCGCTTACAGTGATGATTTTCCTGCGGTTTTTATTGCCAAATTAGCGATGATTTTCTAGCGGTTTTAGCGCTAACAGTGATGATTTTCTAGCCGTATTTATCGCTAAATTAGCGATGATTTTCTAGCGATTTTAGCGCTTACAGTGATGTTTTTCTAGCCGTTTTTATTGCTAAATTAGCGATGATTTTCAAGCGGTTTTTAGCGCTAACACTGATGATTTTCTAGGCGGTTTTATCGCTAAGAGAGATGATTTTCCAGCGGTTTTTATTGCCAAATTAGCGATGGTTTTCTAGCGGTTTTAGCGCTAACAGTGATGATTTTCTAGCCGTATTTATCGCTAAATTAGCGATGATTTTCTAGCGATTTTAGCGCTTACAGTGATGTTTTTCTAACAGTGATAATTTTCTAGCCGTTTTTATCCAGAAATAAGCGATGATTTTCAAACGGTTTTTAGCGCTAACAGTGATGATTTTCTAGCCGTTTTTATTGCCAAATCATTTTTAATATTGCTTTAATACATTCTATTTAATAGATATTGAACTTGCAACACTGTTGATTTTCTAGTTGGTTTTATCGCTAAGAGAGATGATTTTCCAGCGGTATTTATTGCTAAATTAGCGATGATTTTCTATCGGTTTTAGCGCTAACAGTGATGATTTTCTAGCCGTTTTTATTGCTAAATTAGCGATGATTTTCAAGCGGTTTTTAGCGCGAACTCTGATGATTTTCTAGGCGGTTTTATCGCTAAGAGTGATGATTTTTTAGCCGTTTTTATCGCCAAATTAGTGATGATTTTCTATCGGTTTTAGCGCTAACAGTGATGATTTTCTAGCCGTTTTTATTGCCAAATCATTTTTAATATTGCTTTAATACATTCTATTTAATAGATATTGAACTTGCAACACTGTTGATTTTCTAGTTGGTTTTATCGCTAAGAGAGATGATTTTCCAGCGGTTTTTATTGCTAAATTAGCGATGATTTTCTATCGGTTTTAGCGCTAACAGTGATGATTTTCTAGCCGTTTTTATTGCTAAATTAGCGATGATTTTCAAGCGGTTTTTAGCGCGAACTCTGATGATTTTCTAGGCGGTTTTATCGCTAAGAGTGATAATTTTCTAGCCGTTTTTATCGCCAAATTAGTGATGATTTTCTATCGGTTTTAGCGCTAACAGTGATGATTTTCTAGCCGTTTTTATTGCCAAATCATTTTTAATATTGCTTTAATACATTCTATTTAATAGATATTGAACTTGCAACACTGTTGATTTTCTAGTTGGTTTTATCGCTAAGAGAGATGATTTTCCAGCGGTTTTTATTGCTAAATTAGCGATGATTTTCTATCGGTTTTAGCGCTAACAGTGATGATTTTCTAGCCGTTTTTATTGCTAAATTAGCGATGATTTTCAAGCGGTTTTTAGCGCGAACTCTGATGATTTTCTAGCCGGTTTTATCGCTACGAGTGATGATTTTCTAGCCGTATTTATCGCCAAATTAGCGATGATTTTCTAGCGATTTTTGCGCTTACAGTGATGATTTTCCTGCGGTTTTTATTGCCAAATTAGCGATGATTTTCTAGCGGTTTTAGCGCTAACAGTGATGATTTTCTAGCCGTATTTATCGCTAAATTAGCGATGATTTTCTAGCGATTTTAGCGCTTACAGTGATGTTTTTCTAGCCGTTTTTATTGCTAAATTAGCGATGATTTTCAAGCGGTTTTTAGCGCTAACACTGATGATTTTCTAGGCGGTTTTATCGCTAAGAGAGATGATTTTCCAGCGGTTTTTATTGCCAAATTAGCGATGGTTTTCTAGCGGTTTTAGCGCTAACAGTGATGATTTTCTAGCCGTATTTATCGCTAAATTAGCGATGATTTTCTAGCGATTTTAGCGCTTACAGTGATGTTTTTCTAGCCGTTTTTATTGCTAAATTAGCGATGATTTTCAAGCGGTTTTTAGCGGCTAACACTGATGATTTTCTAGGCGGTTTTATCGCTAAGAGAGATGATTTTCCAGCGGTTTTTATTGCCAAATTAGCGATGGTTTTCTAGCGGTTTTAGCGCTAACAGTGATGATTTTCTAGCCGTATTTATCGCTAAATTAGCGATGATTTTCTAGCGATTTTAGCGCTTACAGTGATGTTTTTCTAGCCGTTTTTATTGCTAAATTAGCGATGATTTTCAAGCGGTTTTTAGCGCTAACACTGATGATTTTCTAGGCGGTTTTATCGCTAAGAGAGATGATTTTCCAGCGGTTTTTATTGCCAAATTAGCGATGGTTTTCTAGCGGTTTTAGCGCTAACAGTGATGATTTTCTAGCCGTATTTATCGCTAAATTAGCGATGATTTTCTAGCGATTTTAGCGCTTACAGTGATAATTTTCTAGCCGTTTTTATTGCTAAATTAGCGATGATTTTCAAGCGGTCTTTAGCGCTAACACTGATGATTTTCTAGGCGGTTTTATCGCTAAGAGTGATGATTTTCTAGCCGTTTTTATCGTCAAATTAGCGATGATTTTCTAGCGATTTTAGCGCTTACAGTGATGTTTTTCTAGCCGTTTTTATTGCTAAATTAGCGATGATTTTCAAGCGGTTTTTAGCGCTAACACTGATGATTTTCTAGGCGGTTTTATCGCTAAGAGAGATGATTTTCCAGCGGTTTTTATTGCCAAATTAGCGATGGTTTTCTAGCGGTTTTAGCGCTAACAGTGATGATTTTCTAGCCGTATTTATCGCTAAATTAGCTATGATTTTCTAGCGATTTTAGCGCTTACAGTGATGTTTTTCTAGCCGTTTTTATTGCTAAATTAGCGATGATTTTCAAGCGGTTTTTAGCGCTAACACTGATGATTTTCTAGGCGGTTTTATCGCTAAGAGAGATGATTTTCCAGCGGTTTTTATTGCCAAATTAGCGATGGTTTTCTAGCGGTTTTAGCGCTAACAGTGATGATTTTCTAGCCGTATTTATCGCTAAATTAGCGATGATTTTCTAGCGATTTTAGCGCTTACAGTGATGTTTTTCTAGCCGTTTTTATTGCTAAATTAGCGATGATTTTCAAGCGGTTTTTAGCGCTAACACTGATGATTTTCTAGGCGGTTTTATCGCTAAGAGAGATGATTTTCCAGCGGTTTTTATCGCTAAATTAGCTATGATTTTCTAGCAATTTTAGCGCTTACAGTGATAATTTTCTAGCCGTTTTTATTGCTAAATTAGCGATGATTTTCAAGCGGTCTTTAGCGCTAACACTGATGATTTTCTAGGCGGTTTTATCGCTAAGAGAGATGATTTTCCAGCGGTTTTTATTGCCAAATTAGCGATGATTTTCTACCGGTTTTAGCGCTAACAGTGATGATTTTCTAGCCGTTTTTATTGCTAAATTAGCGATGATTTTCAAGCGGTTTTAGCGCTAACACTGATGATTTTCTAGCCGGTTTTATCGCTAAGAGTGATGATTTTCTAGCCGTATTTATCGCTAAATTAGCGATGATTTTCTAGCGATTTTAGCGCTTACAGTGATGTTTTTCTAGCCGTTTTTATTGCTAAATTAGCGATGATTTTCTATCGGTTTTAGCGCTAACAGTGATGATTTTCTAGCCGTTTTTATTGCTAAATTAGCGATGATTTTCAAGCGGTTTTTAGCGCGAACTCTGATGATTTTCTAGGCGGTTTTATCGCTAAGAGTGATGATTTTCTAGCCGTTTTTATCGCCAAATTAGTGATGATTTTCTATCGGTTTTAGCGCTATCAGTGATGTTTTTCTAGCCGTTTTTATTGCCAAATCATTTTTAATATTGCTTTAATACATTCTATTTAATAGATATTGAACTTGCAACACTGTTGATTTTCTAGTTGGTTTTATCGCTAAGAGAGATGATTTTCCAGCGGTTTTTATTGCCAAATTAACGATGATTTTCTAGCGGTTTTAGCGCTAACAGTGGTAATTTTCTAGCCGTTTTTATTGCTAAATTAGCGATGATTTTCAAGGGGTCTTTAGCGCTAACACTGATGATTTTCTAGGCGGTTTTATCGCTAAGAGTGATGATTTTCTAGCCGTTTTTATCGCCAAATAAGCGATGATTTTTTAGCGGTTTTAGCGCTAACAGTGATAATTTTCTAGCCGTTTTTATCCAGAAATAAGCGATGATTTTCAAACGGTTTTTAGCGCTAACAGTGATGATTTTCTAGCCGTTTTTATTGCCAAATCATTTTTAATATTGCTTTAATACATTCTATTTAATAGATATTGAACTTGCAACACTGTTGATTTTCTAGTTGGTTTTATCGCTAAGAGAGATGATTTTCCAGCGGTTTTTATCGCTAAATTAGCTATGATTTTCTAGCAATTTTAGCGCTTACAGTGATAATTTTCTAGCCGTTTTTATTGCTAAATTAGCGATGATTTTCAAGCGGTCTTTAGCGCTAACACTGATGATTTTCTAGGCGGTTTTATCGCTAAGAGAGATGATTTTCCAGCGGTTTTTATTGCCAAATTAGCGATGATTTTCTACCGGTTTTAGCGCTAACAGTGATGATTTTCTAGCCGTTTTTATTGCTAAATTAGCGATGATTTTCAAGCGGTTTTAGCGCTAACACTGATGATTTTCTAGCCGGTTTTATCGCTAAGAGTGATGATTTTCTAGCCGTATTTATCGCTAAATTAGCGATGATTTTCTAGCGATTTTAGCGCTTACAGTGATGTTTTTCTAGCCGTTTTTATTGCTAAATTAGCGATGATTTTCTATCGGTTTTAGCGCTAACAGTGATGATTTTCTAGCCGTTTTTATTGCTAAATTAGCGATGATTTTCAAGCGGTTTTTAGCGCGAACTCTGATGATTTTCTAGGCGGTTTTATCGCTAAGAGTGATGATTTTCTAGCCGTTTTTATCGCCAAATTAGTGATGATTTTCTATCGGTTTTAGCGCTATCAGTGATGTTTTTCTAGCCGTTTTTATTGCCAAATCATTTTTAATATTGCTTTAATACATTCTATTTAATAGATATTGAACTTGCAACACTGTTGATTTTCTAGTTGGTTTTATCGCTAAGAGAGATGATTTTCCAGCGGTTTTTATTGCCAAATTAGCGATGATTTTCTAGCGGTTTTAGCGCTAACAGTGGTAATTTTCTAGCCGTTTTTATTGCTAAATTAGCGATGATTTTCAAGGGGTCTTTAGCGCTAACACTGATGATTTTCTAGGCGGTTTTATCGCTAAGAGTGATGATTTTCTAGCCGTTTTTATCGCCAAATAAGCGATGATTTTTTAGCGGTTTTAGCGCTAACAGTGATAATTTTCTAGCCGTTTTTATCGCCAAATTAGTGATGATTTTCTATCGGTTTTAGCGCTAACAGTGATGATTTTCTAGCCGTTTTTATTGCCAAATCATTTTTAATATTGCTTTAATACATTCTATTTAATAGATATTGAACTTGCAACACTGTTGATTTTCTAGTTGGTTTTATCGCTAAGAGAGATGATTTTCCAGCGGTTTTTATTGCTAAATTAGCGATGATTTTCTAGCGGTTTTAGCGCTAACAGTGATGATTTTCTAGCCGTTTTTATTGCTAAATTAGCGATGATTTTCAAGCGGTTTTTAGCGCGAACTCTGATGATTTTCTAGCCGGTTTTATCGCTACGAGTGATGATTTTCTAGCCGTATTTATCGCCAAATTAGCGATGATTTTCTAGCGATTTTTGCGCTTACAGTGATGATTTTCCTGCGGTTTTTATTGCCAAATTAGCGATGATTTTCTAGCGGTTTTAGCGCTAACAGTGATGATTTTCTAGCCGTATTTATCGCTAAATTAGCGATGATTTTCTAGCGATTTTAGCGCTTACAGTGATGTTTTTCTAGCCGTTTTTATTGCTAAATTAGCGATGATTTTCAAGCGGTTTTTAGCGCTAACACTGATGATTTTCTAGGCGGTTTTATCGCTAAGAGAGATGATTTTCCAGCGGTTTTTATTGCCAAATTAGCGATGGTTTTCTAGCGGTTTTAGCGCTAACAGTGATGATTTTCTAGCCGTATTTATCGCTAAATTAGCGATGATTTTCTAGCGATTTTAGCGCTTACAGTGATGTTTTTCTAGCCGTTTTTATTGCTAAATTAGCGATGATTTTCAAGCGGTTTTTAGCGGCTAACACTGATGATTTTCTAGGCGGTTTTATCGCTAAGAGAGATGATTTTCCAGCGGTTTTTATTGCCAAATTAGCGATGGTTTTCTAGCGGTTTTAGCGCTAACAGTGATGATTTTCTAGCCGTATTTATCGCTAAATTAGCGATGATTTTCTAGCGATTTTAGCGCTTACAGTGATGTTTTTCTAGCCGTTTTTATTGCTAAATTAGCGATGATTTTCAAGCGGTTTTTAGCGCTAACACTGATGATTTTCTAGGCGGTTTTATCGCTAAGAGAGATGATTTTCCAGCGGTTTTTATTGCCAAATTAGCGATGGTTTTCTAGCGGTTTTAGCGCTAACAGTGATGATTTTCTAGCCGTATTTATCGCTAAATTAGCGATGATTTTCTAGCGATTTTAGCGCTTACAGTGATAATTTTCTAGCCGTTTTTATTGCTAAATTAGCGATGATTTTCAAGCGGTCTTTAGCGCTAACACTGATGATTTTCTAGGCGGTTTTATCGCTAAGAGTGATGATTTTCTAGCCGTTTTTATCGTCAAATTAGCGATGATTTTCTAGCGATTTTAGCGCTTACAGTGATGTTTTTCTAGCCGTTTTTATTGCTAAATTAGCGATGATTTTCAAGCGGTTTTTAGCGCTAACACTGATGATTTTCTAGGCGGTTTTATCGCTAAGAGAGATGATTTTCCAGCGGTTTTTATTGCCAAATTAGCGATGGTTTTCTAGCGGTTTTAGCGCTAACAGTGATGATTTTCTAGCCGTATTTATCGCTAAATTAGCTATGATTTTCTAGCGATTTTAGCGCTTACAGTGATGTTTTTCTAGCCGTTTTTATTGCTAAATTAGCGATGATTTTCAAGCGGTTTTTAGCGCTAACACTGATGATTTTCTAGGCGGTTTTATCGCTAAGAGAGATGATTTTCCAGCGGTTTTTATTGCCAAATTAGCGATGGTTTTCTAGCGGTTTTAGCGCTAACAGTGATGATTTTCTAGCCGTATTTATCGCTAAATTAGCGATGATTTTCTAGCGATTTTAGCGCTTACAGTGATGTTTTTCTAGCCGTTTTTATTGCTAAATTAGCGATGATTTTCAAGCGGTTTTTAGCGCTAACACTGATGATTTTCTAGGCGGTTTTATCGCTAAGAGAGATGATTTTCCAGCGGTTTTTATCGCTAAATTAGCTATGATTTTCTAGCAATTTTAGCGCTTACAGTGATAATTTTCTAGCCGTTTTTATTGCTAAATTAGCGATGATTTTCAAGCGGTCTTTAGCGCTAACACTGATGATTTTCTAGGCGGTTTTATCGCTAAGAGAGATGATTTTCCAGCGGTTTTTATTGCCAAATTAGCGATGATTTTCTACCGGTTTTAGCGCTAACAGTGATGATTTTCTAGCCGTTTTTATTGCTAAATTAGCGATGATTTTCAAGCGGTTTTAGCGCTAACACTGATGATTTTCTAGCCGGTTTTATCGCTAAGAGTGATGATTTTCTAGCCGTATTTATCGCTAAATTAGCGATGATTTTCTAGCGATTTTAGCGCTTACAGTGATGTTTTTCTAGCCGTTTTTATTGCTAAATTAGCGATGATTTTCTATCGGTTTTAGCGCTAACAGTGATGATTTTCTAGCCGTTTTTATTGCTAAATTAGCGATGATTTTCAAGCGGTTTTTAGCGCGAACTCTGATGATTTTCTAGGCGGTTTTATCGCTAAGAGTGATGATTTTCTAGCCGTTTTTATCGCCAAATTAGTGATGATTTTCTATCGGTTTTAGCGCTATCAGTGATGTTTTTCTAGCCGTTTTTATTGCCAAATCATTTTTAATATTGCTTTAATACATTCTATTTAATAGATATTGAACTTGCAACACTGTTGATTTTCTAGTTGGTTTTATCGCTAAGAGAGATGATTTTCCAGCGGTTTTTATTGCCAAATTAGCGATGATTTTCTAGCGGTTTTAGCGCTAACAGTGGTAATTTTCTAGCCGTTTTTATTGCTAAATTAGCGATGATTTTCAAGGGGTCTTTAGCGCTAACACTGATGATTTTCTAGGCGGTTTTATCGCTAAGAGTGATGATTTTCTAGCCGTTTTTATCGCCAAATAAGCGATGATTTTTTAGCGGTTTTAGCGCTAACAGTGATAATTTTCTAGCCGTTTTTATCCAGAAATAAGCGATGATTTTCAAACGGTTTTTAGCGCTAACAGTGATGATTTTCTAGCCGTTTTTATTGCCAAATCATTTTTAATATTGCTTTAATACATTCTATTTAATAGATATTGAACTTGCAACACTGTTGATTTTCTAGTTGGTTTTATCGCTAAGAGAGATGATTTTCCAGCGGTATTTATTGCTAAATTAGCGATGATTTTCTATCGGTTTTAGCGCTAACAGTGATGATTTTCTAGCCGTTTTTATTGCTAAATTAGCGATGATTTTCAAGCGGTTTTTAGCGCGAACTCTGATGATTTTCTAGGCGGTTTTATCGCTAAGAGTGATGATTTTCTAGCCGTTTTTATCGCCAAATTAGTGATGATTTTCTATCGGTTTTAGCGCTAACAGTGATGATTTTCTAGCCGTTTTTATTGCCAAATCATTTTTAATATTGCTTTAATACATTCTATTTAATAGATATTGAACTTGCAACACTGTTGATTTTCTAGTTGGTTTTATCGCTAAGAGAGATGATTTTCCAACGGTTTTTATTGCTAAATTAGCGATGATTTTCTATCGGTTTTAGCGCTAACAGTGATGATTTTCTAGCCGTTTTTATTGCTAAATTAGCGATGATTTTCAAGCGGTTTTTAGCGCGAACTCTGATGATTTTCTAGGCGGTTTTATCGCTAAGAGTGATAATTTTCTAGCCGTTTTTATCGCCAAATTAGTGATGATTTTCTATCGGTTTTAGCGCTAACAGTGATGATTTTCTAGCCGTTTTTATTGCCAAATCATTTTTAATATTGCTTTAATACATTCTATTTAATAGATATTGAACTTGCAACACTGTTGATTTTCTAGTTGGTTTTATCGCTAAATTAGCGATGATTTTCTAGCGGTTTTTAGCGCTAGCACTAATGATTTTCTAGGCGGTTTTATCGCTAAGAGAGATGATTTTCCAGCGGTTTTTATTGCCAAATTAGCGATGATTTTCTAGCGGTTTTAGCACTAACTGTGATGATTTTCTAGCCGTTTTAATTGCTAAATTAGCGATGATTTTCAAGCGGTTTTTAGCGCGAACACTGATGATTTTCTAGCCGGTTTTATCGCTAAGAGTGATGATTTTCTAGCCGTATTTATCGCTAAATTAGCGATGATTTTCTAGCGATTTTAGCGCTTACAGTGATGTTTTTCTAGCCGTTTTTATTGCTAAATTAGCGATGATTTTCAAGCGGTTTTTAGCGCTAACACTGATGATTTTCTAGGCGGTTTTATCGCTAAGAGAGATGATTTTTCAGCGGTTTTTATTGCCAAATTAGCGATGATTTTCTAGCGGTTTTAGCGCTTTTTTTTAGAAAATCTTCTAGCCGTTTTTATTGCTAAATTAGCGATGATTTTCAAGCGGTTTTTAGCGCAAACACTGATGATTTTCTAGCCGGTTTTATCGCTAAGAGTGTTGATTTTCTAGCCGTATTTATCGCTAAATTAGCGATGATTTTCTAGCAATTTTAGCGCTTACAGTGATGTTTTTCTAGCCGTTTTTATTGCTAAATTAGCGATGATTTTCAAGCGGTTTTTAGCGCTAACACTGTTGATTTTCTAGTTGGTTTTATCGCTAAGAGAGATGATTTTCTAGTTGGTTTTATCGCTAAGAGAGATGATTTTCCAGCGGTTTTTATTGCCAAATTAGCGATGATTTTCTAGCGGTTTTAGCGCTAACAGTGATGATTTTCTAGCCGTTTTTATTGCCAAATCATTTTTAATATTGCTTTAATACATTCTATTTAATAGATATTGAACTTGCAACACTGTTGATTTTCTAGTTGGTTTTATCGCTAAATTAGCGATGATTTTCTAGCGGTTTTTAGCGCTAGCACTAATGATTTTCTAGGCGGTTTTATCGCTAAGAGAGATGATTTTCCAGCGGTTTTTATTGCCAAATTAGCGATGATTTTCTAGCGGTTTTAGCACTAACTGTGATGATTTTCTAGCCGTTTTAATTGCTAAATTAGCGATGATTTTCAAGCGGTTTTTAGCGCGAACACTGATGATTTTCTAGACGGTTTTATCGCTAAGAGTGATGATTTTCTAGCCGTTTTTATCGCCAAATAAGCGATAATTTTTTAGCGGTTTTAGCGCTAACAGTGATAATTTTCTAGCCGTTTTTATCCAGAAATAAGCGATGATTTTCAAGCGGTCTTTAGCGCTAACACTGATGATTTTTTATCCGGTTTTATCACTAAGAGTGATGATTTTCTAGCCGTTTTTATCGCCATATAAGCGATGATTTTTTAGCGGTTTTAGCGCTAACAGTGAAAATTTTCTAGCCGTTTTTATCCAGAAATTAGCGATGATTTTCAAGCGGTTTTTAGCGCGAACACTGATGATTTTCCAGCCGGTTTTATCGCTAAGAGTGATGATTTTCTAGCCGTATTTATCGCTAAATTAGCGATGATTTTCTAGCGATTTTAGCGCTTACAGTGATGTTTTTCTAGCCGTTTTTATTGCTAAATTAGCGATGATTTTCAAGCGGTTTTTAGCGCTAACACTGATGATTTTCTTGGCGGTTTTATCGCTAAGAGAGACGATTTTTCAGCGGTTTTTATTGCCAAATTAGCGATGATTTTCTAGCGGTTTTAGCGCTTTTTTTTAGAAAATCTTCTAGCCGTTTTTATTGCTAAATTAGCGATGATTTTCAAGCGGTTTTTAGCGCAAACACTGATGATTTTCTAGCCGGTTTTATCGCTAAGAGTGTTGATTTTCTAGCCGTATTTATCGCTAAATTAGCGATGATTTTCTAGCAATTTTAGCGCTTACAGTGATGTTTTTCTAGCCGTTTTTATTGCTAAATTAGCGATGATTTTCAAGCGGTTTTTAGCGCTAACACTGTTGACTTTCTAGTTGGTTTTATCGCTAAGAGAGATGATTTTCCAGCGGTTTTTATTGCCAAATTAGCGATGATTTTCTAGCGGTTTTAGCGCTAACGGTGATAATTTTCTAGCCGTTTTTATTGCTAAATTAGCGATGATTTTCAAGCGGTCTTTAGCGCTAACACTGATGATTTTCTAGGCGGTTTTATCGCTAAGAGTGTTGATTTTCTAGCCGTTTTTATCGCCAAATAAGCGATGATTTTTTAGCGGTTTTAGCGCTAACAGTGATAATTTTCTAGCCGTTTTTATCCAGAAATAAGCGATGATTTTCAAGCGGTCTTTAGCGCTAACACTGATGATTTTTTATCCGGTTTTATCACTAAGAGTGATGATTTTCTAGCCGATTTTATCGCCAAATTAGCGATGATTTTCTAGCGGTTTTAGCGCTAACAGTGATGATTTTCTAGCCGTTTTTATTGCTAAATTAGCGATGATTTTCAAACGGTTTTTAGCGCTAACACTGATGATTTTCTAGCCGGTTTTATCGCTACGAGTGATGATTTTCTAGCCGTATTTATCGCCAAATTAGCGATGATTTTCTAGCGATTTTTGCGCTTACAGTGATGATTTTCCTGCGGTTTTTATTGCCAAATTAGCGATGATTTTCTAGCGGTTTTAGCGCTAACAGTGATAATTTTCTAGCCGTTTTTATTGCTAACTTAGCGATGATTTTCAAGCGGTCTTTATCGCTAACACTGATGATTTTCTAGGCGGTTTATCGCTAAGAGTGATGATTTTCTAGCCGTTTTTATCGCCATATAAGCGATGATTTTTTATCGGTTTTAGCGCTAACAGTGATAATTTTCTAGCCGTTTTTATCCAGAAATTAGCGATGATTTTCAAGCGGTCTTTAGCGCTAACATTGATGATTTTCTATCCGGTTTTATCACTAGGAGTGATGATTTTCTAGCCGTTTTTATCGTCAAATTAGCGATGATTTTCTAGCGATTTTAGCGCTTACAGTGATGTTTTTCTAGCCGTTTTTATTGCTAATTTAGCGATGATTTTCAAGCGGTTTTTAGCGCTAACACTGATGATTTTCTAGGCGGTTTTATCGCTAAGAGAGATGATTTTCCAGCGGTTTTTATTGCCAAATTAGCGATGGTTTTCTAGCGGTTTTAGCGCTAACAGTGATGATTTTCTAGCCGTATTTATCGCTAAATTAGCGATGATTTTCTAGCGATTTTAGCGCTTACAGTGATGTTTTTCTAGCCGTTTTTATTGCTAAATTAGCGATGATTTTCAAGCGGTTTTTAGCGCTAACACTGATGATTTTCTAGGCGGTTTTATCGCTAAGAGAGATGATTTTCCAGCGGTTTTTATTGCCAAATTAGCGATGGTTTTCTAGCGGTTTTAGCGCTAACAGTGATGATTTTCTAGCCGTATTTAGCGCTTACAGTGATGTTTTTCTAGCCGTTTTTATTGCTAAATTAGCGATGATTTTCAAGCGGTTTTTAGCGCTAACACTGATGATTTTCTAGGCGGTTTTATCGCTAAGAGAGATGATTTTCCAGCGGTTTTTATCGCTAAATTAGCTATGATTTTCTAGCAATTTTAGCGCTTACAGTGATAATTTTCTAGCCGTTTTTATTGCTAAATTAGCGATGATTTTCAAGCGGTCTTTAGCGCTAACACTGATGATTTTCTAGGCGGTTTTATCGCTAAGAGAGATGATTTTCCAGCGGTTTTTATTGCCAAATTAGCGATGATTTTCTACCGGTTTTAGCGCTAACAGTGATGATTTTCTAGCCGTTTTTATTGCTAAATTAGCGATGATTTTCAAGCGGTTTTAGCGCTAACACTGATGATTTTCTAGCCGGTTTTATCGCTAAGAGTGATGATTTTCTAGCCGTATTTATCGCTAAATTAGCGATGATTTTCTAGCGATTTTAGCGCTTACAGTGATGTTTTTCTAGCCGTTTTTATTGCTAAATTAGCGATGATTTTCTATCGGTTTTAGCGCTAACAGTGATGATTTTCTAGCCGTTTTTATTGCTAAATTAGCGATGATTTTCTAGCGGTTTTAGCGCTAACAGTGGTAATTTTCTAGCCGTTTTTATTGCTAAATTAGCGATGATTTTCAAGGGGTCTTTAGCGCTAACACTGATGATTTTCTAGGCGGTTTTATCGCTAAGAGTGATGATTTTCTAGCCGTTTTTATCGCCAAATAAGCGATGATTTTTTAGCGGTTTTAGCGCTAACAGTGATAATTTTCTAGCCGTTTTTATCCAGAAATAAGCGATGATTTTCAAACGGTTTTTAGCGCTAACAGTGATGATTTTCTAGCCGTTTTTATTGCCAAATCATTTTTAATATTGCTTTAATACATTCTATTTAATAGATATTGAACTTGCAACACTGTTGATTTTCTAGTTGGTTTTATCGCTAAGAGAGATGATTTTCCAGCGGTATTTATTGCTAAATTAGCGATGATTTTCTATCGGTTTTAGCGCTAACAGTGATGATTTTCTAGCCGTTTTTATTGCTAAATTAGCGATGATTTTCAAGCGGTTTTTAGCGCGAACTCTGATGATTTTCTAGGCGGTTTTATCGCTAAGAGTGACGATTTTCTAGCCGTTTTTATCGCCAAATTAGTGATGATTTTCTATCGGTTTTAGCGCTAACAGTGATGATTTTCTAGCCGTTTTTATTGCCAAATCATTTTTAATATTGCTTTAATACATTCTATTTAATAGATATTGAACTTGCAACACTGTTGATTTTCTAGTTGGTTTTATCGCTAAGAGAGATGATTTTCCAGCGGTTTTTATTGCTAAATTAGCGATGATTTTCTATCGGTTTTAGCGCTAACAGTGATGATTTTCTAGCCGTTTTTATTGCTAAATTAGCGATGATTTTCAAGCGGTTTTTAGCGCGAACTCTGATGATTTTCTAGGCGGTTTTATCGCTTAGAGTGATGATTTTCTAGCCGTTTTTATCGCCAAATTAGTGATGATTTTCTATCGGTTTTAGCGCTAACAGTGATGATTTTCTAGCCGTTTTTATTGCCAAATCATTTTTAATATTGCTTTAATACATTCTATTTAATAGATATTGAACTTGCAACACGGTTGATTTTCTAGTTGGTTTTATCGCTAAGAGAGATGATTTTCCAGCGGTTTTTATTGCCAAATTAGCGATGATTTTCTAGCGGTTTTAGCGCTAACAGTGGTAATTTTCTAGCCGTTTTTATTGCTAAATTAGCGATGATTTTCAAGGGGTCTTTAGCGCTAACACTGATGATTTTCTAGGCGGTTTTATCGCTAAGAGTGATGATTTTCTAGCCGTTTTTATCGCCAAATAAGCTATGATTTTTTAGCGGTTTTAGCGCTAACAGTGATAATTTTCTAGCCGTTTTTATCCAGAAATTAGCGATGATTTTCAAGCGGTCTTTAGCGCTAACACTGATGATTTTCTATTCGGTTTTATCACTAAGAGTGATGATTTTCTAGCCGTTTTTATCGTAAAATTAGCGATGATTTTCTAGCGATTTTAGCGCTTACAGTGATGTTTTTCTAGCCGTTTTTATTGCTAAATTAGCGATGATTTTCAAGCGGTTTTTAGCGCTAACACTGATGATTTTCTAGGCGGTTTTATCACTAAGAGAGATGATTTTCCAGCGGTTTTTATTGCCAAATTAGCGATGGTTTTCTAGCGGTTTTAGCGCTAACAGTGATGATTTTCTAGCCTTATTTATCGCTAAATTAGCGATGATTTTCTAGCGATTTTAGCGCTTACAGTGATGTTTTTCTAGCCGTTTTTATTGCTAAATTAGCGATGATTTTCAAGCGGTTTTTAGCGCTAACACTGATGATTTTCTAGGCGGTTTTATCGCTAAGAGAGATGATTTTCCAGCGGTTTTTATCGCTAAATTAGCTATGATTTTCTAGCAATTTTAGCGCTTACAGTGATGTTTTTCTAGCCGTTTTTATTGCTAAATTAGCGATGATTTTCAAGCGGTTTTTAGCGCTAACACTGATGATTTTCTAGTCGGTTTTATCGCTAAGAGAGATGATTTTCCAGCGGTTTTTATTGCCAAATTAGCGATGATTTTCTAGCGGTTTTAGCGCTAACAGTGATAATTTTCTAGCCGTTTTTATTGCTAAATTAGCGATGATTTTCAAGCGGTCTTTAGCGCTAACACTGATGATTTTCTAGGCGGTTTTATCGCTAAGAGAGATGATTTTCCAGCGGTTTTTATTGCCAAATTAGCGATGATTTTCTAGCGGTTTTAGCGCTAACAGTGATGATTTTCTAGCCGTTTTTATTGCTTAATTAGCGATGATTTTCAAGCGGTTTTAGCGCTAACACTGATGATTTTCTAGCCGGTTTTATCGCTAAGAGTGATGATTTTCTAGCCGTATTTATCGCTAAATTAGCGATGATTTTCTAGCGATTTTAGCGCTTACAGTGATGTTTTTCTAGCCGTTTTTATTGCTAAATTAGCGATGATTTTCTATCGGTTTTAGCGCTAACAGTGATGATTTTCTAGCCGTTTTTATTGCTAAATTAGCGATGATTTTCAAGCGGTTTTTAGCGCGAACTCTGATGATTTTCTAGGCGGTTTTATCGCTAAGAGTGATGATTTTCTAGCCGTTTTTATCGCCAAATTAGTGATGATTTTCTATCGGTTTTAGCGCTAACAGTGATGATTTTCTAGCCGTTTTTATTGCTAAATTATTTTTAATATTGCTTTAATACATTCTATTTAATAGATATTGAACTTGCATAGCCGCTTATAATGGTAAAAAAATATTTTCCCAATATGCGAAATATGCAAAATCTCGCGTTGTTGGGAAATCCTTAAACTTATATACTTATTTTGATAAGTAGATGTGAAAAATAATAAAAAATCAACTTAAACATTTTTTTGTCGCACTGTGTAATAGTGGTATGCCTATTTTCGGAATATTTTTCTGCTATTTGATTTTTATTCTCCTGTGCCTTTCTATGCGCTTTATTATGAGCAGTCAGAATTATTTCGTCTTGGTCCGCTTCTTAAAGGATCTTTAGGATTTTACCCATTAAATCTTCCGTTGTGTAAATGCCATTTATAACCGATTGGTTTAGATAATTTTGTAATATATATTTCGGCGCACACTAAGAAGTGTGTGGAAGTTGGTATGAGTGTATGGGTATGCTGTCATTCTTATAGGAATATTGAACAGTCATTAATTGCACGGTGATTGGTTTTGTGTGTGTGTGTTGTCGCTTTAAGAAATGTCGTTTTAGCAGGGCGACAGTGTAGTGCCGCTGTCGCCGAGTGTGGTTCGGTGGTAATGAAAGAAATAAGAAGGGACGACGCAGGCAGGGACACTTGCAATTTGGTCGTCGTGTGTGCAAAACCGAAAATCGTTGTGCTAATACGATGTCGGAAAATAACGGCGCTGCAACATATACATTAAATCATTGTCTAAAAATTCTGACTGTGATATAGTGTTTCATGAAATGTAGGGAATGGAATAGTAAATTTATAGACATGTGGGTGTTCTTTGTGAATAATAAATTGATTTTTAAATGCGTTTATTGGGTACTTGGAATACTGATTATGTGAAGAACTTTGAACACTATGTTGTGTTCCAGTTATTAAATGGACTTTATCTTGCTTAAGCATCAGCTACCACATTTTCCTTTCCTGGTTTATAAAGTAGTTCCGTATTATATTCATCTAGGTATGACTTCCATCTATTAATAGCTATTCCACCTTTCCAATTAAATCCTGTCTAAGGGGTTTGTGGTCGGTATAGATATTTACTTTAGACCCACCGTAGAGATAGCTGTTCAATTTTTTTACAGCCCAGAACACGGCTAGCATTTACTTTTTCGCGGTTTCATACCCGGTTTCGCGGATTGGTATTTCAGCTTGTGACGACAACACGGCTCCTATTGCATGATCTAAAGCTTCTGTAGTTAGTAAAAATTCTTTGTTAAAATCGGGACATTGTAATACTACTTCGTCAAATACGAGTGCGTTTTTAAGTTTCTCAAAAGCTTTAATAGCTTCCTCATCAAGTTGAATAATTTTTTGCTGAGGTTCTCTTCAATATTCGTCAGTCTTCCCCTCTAAGTATTCTTGTGAGTGAATTGACTATTGCAGCAAAATATGCAAATTGACGAAATATGCAAAATCTCGCGTTGTTGGGAAATCCTTAAACTTATATACTTATTTTGATAAGTAGATGTGAAAAATAATAAAAAATCAACTTAAACATTTTTTTGTCGCACTGTGTAATAGTGGTATGCCTATTTTCGGAATATTTTTCTGCTATTTGATTTTTATTCTCCTGTGCCTTTCTATGCGCTTTATTATGAGCAGTCAGAATTATTTCGTCTTGGTCCGCTTCTTAAAGGATCTTTAGGATTTTACCCATTAAATCTTCCGTTGTGTAAATGCCATTTATAACCGATTGGTTTAGATAATTTTGTAATATATATTTCGGCGCACACTAAGAAGTGTGTGGAAGTTGGTATGAGTGTATGGGTATGCTGTCATTCTTATAGGAATATTGAACAGTCATTAATTGCACGGTGATTGGTTTTGTGTGTGTGTGTTGTCGCTTTAAGAAATGTCGTTTTAGCAGGGCGACAGTGTAGTGCCGCTGTCGCCGAGTGTGGTTCGGTGGTAATGAAAGAAATAAGAAGGGACGACGCAGGCAGGGACACTTGCAATTTGGTCGTCGTGTGTGCAAAACCGAAAATCGTTGTGCTAATACGATGTCGGAAAATAACGGCGCTGCAACATATACATTAAATCATTGTCTAAAAATTCTGACTGTGATATAGTGTTTCATGAAATGTAGGGAATGGAATAGTAAATTTATAGACATGTGGGTGTTCTTTGTGAATAATAAATTGATTTTTAAATGCGTTTATTGGGTACTTGGAATACTGATTATGTGAAGAACTTTGAACACTATGTTGTGTTCCAGTTATTAAATGGACTTTATCTTGCTTAAGCATCAGCTACCACATTTTCCTTTCCTGGTTTATAAAGTAGTTCCGTATTATATTCATCTAGGTATGACTTCCATCTATTAATAGCTATTCCACCTTTCCAATTAAATCCTGTCTAAGGGGTTTGTGGTCGGTATAGATATTTACTTTAGACCCACCGTAGAGATAGCTGTTCAATTTTTTTACAGCCCAGAACACGGCTAGCATTTACTTTTTCGCGGTTTCATACCCGGTTTCGCGGATTGGTATTTCAGCTTGTGACGACAACACGGCTCCTATTGCATGATCTAAAGCTTCTGTAGTTAGTAAAAATTCTTTGTTAAAATCGGGACATTGTAATACTACTTCGTCAAATACGAGTGCGTTTTTAAGTTTCTCAAAAGCTTTAATAGCTTCCTCATCAAGTTGAATAATTTTTTGCTGAGGTTCTCTTCAATATTCGTCAGTCTTCCCCTCTAAGTATTCTTGTGAGTGAATTGACTATTGCAGCGTAGCCCATAATAAATCTCCTGTAATACCCAGAAATCTCAATAAATGATCTGAGTTTCTTAAGGGTTTTAAGGAAACCACAAACAATACAACCCGAATCAAACAACATAACGTATTTTTAACAAAAGCCTACTTGAGGACAAGTTGAATTTTAAAGGAGGGAGAGTTAAGTACAAGTTTGATTTCTTAGAAATATTTCAATATTGCCATCATTCACAAATACAAATTGACAACTTTGAATTCTCGAGAAACCAAAATTCAGTAACCTAATAATAACATCAATATCCGTCTGATTACACAGCCGAAAGTGCAAGCAGCCGAACGCTGCCGGTCCTCTGCGATAGACCCACAGTTAGCTTATGTTTAAGAACAAAAAAAAATAAAATAAAAAAATTAATAATAAAATTTTCTATTCTATTTGCTATTATTTGAACCCTTATGAACAGCGTTGTAAGTAGACAATAAATTTAATTAACACCTTAAGCCCGTGCTTAAGAATAAAGAACATTATTATTTTGTTACGAGGAAAGAACAAAATAATAAAAAATATGTATTTCTGGCAGATGTTTAATTAAAATTAAAACTAAAAAACTGAATTAAAAAATAAACTAAAATCAGTGTTATTATTTGTTCTTAAAATAGTTTAAATTGCTTATGTTGAGCTATCAGCGTTTTAATAGCGACCGAATTAATAAAACGAGGTTCAATTTACAATTCAATTTATTATGGGTCAATTTAACCCCAAAACAAATGCAGCGGCAGATCCAAACACCGCCGAATATACAAGTGCCTAAAACCTAAGGGCTTGCGCAGAAGCTCCACCAAAGCTCCCAAAGTGCATGCGCTACAAAAGAACAAAAAAGCGCATGCGAATCTGGGAGAAACAAAGAATATGGAACAGCTGATAACGGGCAATTAGTGGACCGCTGCGGCTAGTTACACTGAGAGAATTAAATAGAAATAATTATGATATTTGATGCTGGCACAAGTCCCAACAGCTTACTAGTTTGAATGGCAATCAAGATACCTAAAAAATTACCGTCTTGAAACCGAATACAACCCGAAATAACGAATTGAAAAGCTCGAGTAGTTTTATACAGAAAAACAAGACAGGAAAGCTAACTTCGGGCGGAGCCGAAGTATATACCCTTGCAGTTAAGGGTGTTCCATTTCTGATCGTCCATTTATATGGAGACTATAGGGTACAATTGGCCGATCCTTATGAAATTTGGCAGATCTGATTCGATTGCCCAAAATGGAATCCGAAGAAGGTCCCATCATTCTAGCTTAAAAAACACCAAAGTTATGCCAATTCCAATCGTTCAGTTATATAGCAGCTATATGATATAGTCGATCCTTTCGGCAGAACAGTTTATTTTAATCAAAATAGAATATGTACCAAGTCCCATCTTTCTAACTTAAAAAACAACAAAGTTTTGCCAATTCGTTCTACGCAGCTATAGGATGCAGTCGGCCGATCTCGTTCCGACTTATATAAGTTAGTAATAAGTGGTTGTGGAGTGGTTTTTTATATTTAATTTATTGATTAATTTCTTTCACACAAGCCCGTTAGGGTTAGGGCTACTGACAAATATAAGATATAACGCGAGCTAAGGCTGCGGAGTTCTGCTTAAGACTAAATTAGAATACTACCTGGGCTGTACTTCGAAGCCTTCGTTGGGCTGCGGCGCAGTTGCCCAGTTGCAGTGTCAGCATTCCGTATCCGGCCAGCAACGATCACTTGTTGCGCAAGTGCCCGAGCCGGTCCGCGGACAGTTTCCCTTGGAATGCGTGGTCAGCAGCTCTCTCGTTACGCGTGCGGGCCACCGGATCCGGTGTGCAATTTGGCACTTTTCCTAAATTCTGCCTGCGCGTGTTAACTCCCTCCTTTAAATGGTCGTCGTCCCGAGGATCTACTCGTTCTACATCGTCGTCGGCCCTCGATTTCCTGCGGCGATTGGCCTTAAGGTAATATTTGGCGATCCACAGGATTGAGCATAGGGAAAGGGCAGCCAGTAGAATAAGGCAAATGTTGAGACGGGGTCCCGATGACAGTCTTTCTCTGAGGGCCCCGATGTGGTGTAGGTTACTTAGGCTAAGCTCATGAAGAAACGGGAGGCTGAGCTGGTTGTAGTGAGCAGTGACGTTTATTATTGTCATAGCCGACACGGCAGGTTTTTTCAGTGAGCTGCCCAGCTGGTTTATGAACCAGGTTCCGTTGAGCGCCTCCTTGTTGGAGTACGCTGACAGGTAGGTTCCGGACACCTTTTGTGTCCGGCCTTGGTCATCGGTCACCGATACGTTAGCATCGTTGATGATGAGGGTTCCGTGGTCCACAATGGTGATTGGATCTAGTTGACCTGGGAGCGTGGAGCAGTGCGCGATGGCCCCAGAGACTATCTGTTGGGCACATGTGCCGTTCTTTAGTTCTTTGCAAGGGCGGCACCTACCGTTGTCTTGCAGTCGCCGATATTGAGGTTTCGTGTTGGGCATTCGGCAACTAAATTCCCGCTCTCGAAGTTCAGGATACTATTATGGCGTTGAACCGTGTAGATTGTTATTCTCTTACATACGAGCTTAGGATTAGGAAATTTAGTGAGAAAGTGCAGAATGTCAAAATTTTGAAAAACACTTATGCTAGATACTTCTAATATTTCTAATATTAATATTAAACTAATATACAAACTAATATAACAAACTAATATTAATATTAATAGGCTGTTTGTCTCTGAATTCGCTTACATCCATCTAGACCACCATCTAGCACCATCTAGAATAGCTGGGCTTACAATATTTAATTTTGCTAGGGTTAGGCCCATAAAGATGTTTTCTAGGTCTGTAATGATGATTATATTCTTGGCTAAAATGATTTCTAACAAGTGTGTTTCTTTATTTGTTTCGTATTTCTGAATCTGATTCATTGCGTTAGCGAGCTCATTTAGACGTTCTTGAAATTTTATATTTAATTCCCTCATTAACCTGTCCTGATTAAATCTTACCTGCTCCCAATCATTAAAGTCAAGCGTACCTGCAATAACCTTGAGAGCTGTACCAATTAGATTGATACTTATAGAAGCCTTATGGTGGAACTTAAGGGTGGTCACCAGCTTGCGAATATGTCTAAGGTCCGTTGCTATAACTGGTGTTCTGTGGTCATCCGTAAATGTCTTCGTCGTTGCTTCTGTCTGGTCTGCGTAGTCCTCGTAGGTCGTCATGTTCGTTGCGTGCTGTAGGTATCCGTAATTTTCCCAGATTACAATGTCATTGTCTTCTATCGGGATATAGTCCGCGTTCGTGTAATCGTTTAGTTTTAATGTCGCGTCCGTCTTAACAGCCGTTAGTATGAAAATTAAGAAATATTTCTGTAACCTAGAAAGAATAAAGACCGTGGTCCCCAGGTCTGCATCAATAACCTCTTCTGAGCACAGTGGTGTAAGCTTATTCTCCAGGCGTTTGTTTGCTTTCAGGAAAACCTTATCGCCCACTTGGTAAGTTTTATGAGTCCTATCTTTGTTTACGTGTTCGAGGGTTTTCTCCTGAGCTTGTTGAATTTTTTTGCTAATTTCTGCCTCGAATTCTGCGGGTTTTGGGTGTAAAACGTCTTTGGGTTTTTCGTTAGTCACCGAGTGAATGGATTTATTATATTTATTAGTTGCAAGAAAAATTATCTCAGTGGTGTCAATTAGATTTTTTTCTAGCTTCAAACATCGTGCTATTTCAGCTAGGGTGCTTGGAATCTCTCTACCTGGCCGTTTGAGGTGTTGTGTAGAGGTGGGGCGTTAGAAATGGTAATGTTATAGTTGTTCAGGAGAAGGGATTTTATGGTCTCGGAATTTAAGGATTTCTCGTTATCGCAGTAGATCGTTTTCGCTTTTGGAAAAAAATTCGCTATTTGCATTATTGGAGTTTTTACGTCCACAATAGCTCTTGACGCGATCACCTGTTCTGTGGCGAATTTCGAGAATTTGTCCACACACGTAAGGAAAAGTGTTCCGTCTGTGGAAAAAATGTCAATGTGGAGGATTTCCCCTATAGAAGTAGGTATAGGTGTTTGTGCTACTGCCTGTTTGGATGGGTGGCGTTTGTACTTTGCCATGGAACAGATTTTGCAGTTTGATGCCACATCTGTTGCCAGCCGGAACATTTTTGGAAAAAAATAGTCCCTTAGGAATTGTTTCACATTTTCCTGGGCTGCTCGATGCGCTCTATTGTGTTCGGTTACCATGATCTCTTTCTGTTCGGTTCCATCCGTTATGTCCTGTACAAAGCATTTTGAATGTCTGAACGTAGTGTTCGGGAATAGCTCCACGAGTTCGTGTTGAATAAATGCCAGGATTGGTAGGGAGCAATATATTGCGTTTACCACTTCGGCGTTAACCACCTCTTGCAAGGTATTTAGTAGGTTAACGCGGTCATTTATTTTAACTATGTGTCTAACTTTGCTTTTAAACAGAATGAACGTGTCTACGGATGAGCTGTTACTCTCTTCAATTATTATTTGATTCCTGAAACAGTTAACCGGGGTGTCCGTTGTGGCTATGGTGTACGTTAGCGATTCCTCGCTATGTATGGTAGCCATATCGGAGTCCTGTTCTTCCTCTAAAGCGTTAATGTTTTGGCAACGGGACAACGCGTCAGCGACAAAGTTTTCTTTGCCGGGTGTATAAATCACCTTTGCCCCGTGGTCGTCAATAATTTCTTTCCAGCGCTTTAGTTTAGCGTTAGGATTTTTATTAGAGACGGCGTAAGTGAGTGGCTGGTGGTCGGTAAAGATCTGTAACTGTTTTTTACTCCATACAAATAATTGCGGAGTTTTTGTAGTGCCCAGACTATGGCGATGAGTTCTCGTTCGTTGGTTGCATAGTTCTTTTCGTTATCACGCAGAGTGCGTGATATCATTGTAAATGGGCGACCAGCCTGCGATAGAACCGCCCCTAGACCAAAACCTGATGCGTCCGTTGTTAGATCGAACGGTTTCTTATAGTCTGGGTAGGAAAGTAAAACATCTTCTGATGCTAGGATTTCTCTACGTCTGCAGAATGTTTCCATCTGTTCCTTGTTCATTTCAAGGCTTATTTTTCTTGATTGGTATTTACTTGTCTTACCGTTTTCGCCCTTAAGAATGTTAGTAAGAGGCCTTGCAATTGCTGCAATATTCTTAATAAAACATCTATAGTAGCTTGCTAATCCCATTAAAGATCTCAGCTCGAAAAGGGTCTTTGGTTGGGGAAATTGTTTGATGGCCTTGACCTTTTCGGGTGAGGTCCGTAAGCCCCCCTGTGTCACTATGAATCCCAAATATTCAACGCTCTTTTTGAAGAACTTCGATTTTTCTTGAGATACTCTCATACCTGCTTCGGAAAGTTTTCCTAGAACCCATCTTATGTCATTAAGATGGTCCTCTTTCGTCTTTGAGTATATTATGACATCGTCTACATAAACATAGCATATCTTTGAAATTCCATCTCTTTTAGGACATCATCGATAGCTCTTTGGAAGATACTCGGAGCATTCTTTAGTCCGAATGGCAATCTACAGAATTCGAATTTACTATTGTTTATTGAGAAAGCCGTTTTTTGTCGGTCTTTCTCTGCCAGCTCTATTTGGTGGAAGCCGGATTTAAGGTCGGGTGTTGTAAAAAACTTTGACTCGCCCAGGTTCGACAATATTGTCGTAATCGCAGGGATAGGGTATCTATCGTCTACGGTTTTTTCATTTAGTTTCCTAAAATCGATAACGAGTCGCTTCTTCTTGGCCCCGTTCTGGTCAGTTCCTTTTTTGTCGACAACCCACGTAGGATTATTATAAGGAGACTTGGATGGCCGTATTACGCCGTCCGCTAGAAGTTGTTCAACCTCTGCGTTGACGAACTCAGTTACACCCATGGGGTGCGGGTACGACTTTGAGTACGCCGGTTCCCGATCTGTTTTAATTGTAGCAACAGTATTTATATTGAAAGGAAGTGCTTCGTCTGGATCAGCGAAGGCTTTGTAATTTTCCCCTATCATTTTGTCGAAGGCGGTTTTTACCGCAAGGGGAACGTCCTCGTCATCTATTTTGATAAAGTTGACATTTTCTGCCTTAGCGAACTGGATCTTTTCGGATCCATTATTAGTGTGGAAAGTATTTGCAGTAAAATCGAGTTTCGCATTCACTTGTTTAAGCAAGTCGAGACCGATAATACCGTCAAAATCCTTTAGGACTTTGAGAATAAAAAATGGTGATTTAACATTTGTTGAGCTATCAGAATTTTGATAGCGACCGAATTAAGACACAATCCACAATTCGATTTCAATATTTTTATTGGGTCAATTTAACCCCAAAACAAATTCCGCGGCCGGTCCAAAACAATGCCGAATTACAAGTCATAAAACCAAAGAGCTTGCGCAGAAGCTCCACCAAAGCTCCCAAGCTGCATGCGCTACAAAAGAACAACAAAGCGCATGCGAATCTGGGAGAAACAAAGAATATGGAGCAGCTGATAACGGGCAATTAGTGGACCGCTGCGGCTGGTTACACTGAGAGAATAGAAATAGAAATAATTATGATTTTTGATGCTGGCACAAGTCCCAACATACTCCCCCCGTTGAATTCCATCTTTCAACAAAAAATCCTTAGGGGCATGGGACAGCTTCATCACATAATATTTGCTGATGATCTCAAGGTCCATAATTCTCAGTTGCAGGCTGCCGTGTCCATCCAGATCCAGAGAGCGCTCGAGCCAGGCGTCAATAGAGTGGCGAAAGTGGAAGGAAACTTCTTTCCGAAATTGCGCGTAGGCGCACCTTTCGATTGCAGGATCGGGAGCCTTCACGGCTGGAGCAGCAACCACCTTGGCAGCTGCAGACGGCGGCAGCAGCGATGCGGGCGACCTCCCCCCATTGGAAGGGTGCAGGCTAGAGTCCAGAATGGAGTCAGACCTGGGTGCTGACTTAATCGGCAACGGTGACAATAATCCAAATCCCGGGCCAGATGAGGGATTAAGTATAGAAGCTTCAGAAAATCCATCGCAGACAACTGCCAGATGCGACGTTGAAATAGCGACCACGGGGGGAGCGGTGGATAGCAGGGGCACTGATGAGACGCAATGGCCCACGTCCTGGCTATCGTGATCGTTGTTCGAGGTTTGTTCCAACTTCAAATCCCGAGAACCCGATTGGATGTCGCGGTCCAGCGGGTAATCCTGACTGCATGAGCGACGATTTTCTAACAGACCATACTGCACCTTCACCACCGCTATGGTTGGTTCTGCCATTGACGAAGCAGTGGGACCATTGGGGCCGTCGAGACAAGTGGAGTGTGCAGGTACCCTCATGGAGTGCTTTGCCATTCCCACCTGAATGTCAAAGCGCACATCAGCGGCAAGCTGGGAGAACTTCCAGCATAATTCACTCCCAACTTCAACAGAGCTCAATCGCTCTAACTCATCCTGGAGTGTGGTAAATTTCTTGCGCAACGCAATTTCCAACGGCTCCAGTACCATGATGGTCAAATCTTCCTTCTGAACTGCAGCCTTGACCTTGTTATGCAGGGCTTCCATCTCCTGGTAGGTCACCTCCGCTCTTCGCCGCAAAAGCCTTTCCCTGCTTGCAGGAACCGAGGCACTAGCTACATCTCCAGACTCCATTATGCAATTTGTTTTTGTGCAAGGTGCAATGCAATGGAAACAACAGCAACAAGTTTTCCTTTGCAAGGTTTCCTTTAAGCACTTTAATGATCACAAATCAATTAGAGCGCGATCACGTCGGGGTCACCAACGTTAAGCTATCAGAATTTTGATAGCGACCGAATTAATACACAATCCACAATTCGATTTCAATATTTTTATTGGGTCAATTTAACCCCAAAACAAATTCCGCGGCCGGTCCAAAACAATGCCGAATTACAAGTCATAAAACCTAAGAGCTTGCGCAGAAGCTCCACCAAAGCTCCCAAACTGCATGCGCTACAAAAGAACAACAAAGCGCATGCGAATCTGGGAGAAACAAAGAATATGGAGCAGTTGATAACGGGCAATTAGTGGACCGCTGCGGCTGGTTACACTGAGAGAATAGAAATAGAAATAATTATGATTTTTGATGCTGGCACAAGTCCCAACAACATTCAATATGGAAGCAAAACATTTCTTCTCGATTTTTGTAAAGCCGTGGATTGACTTTACGTTAAAAGGGGTGTCCACAGCCACGACGCCTTTCAGCCCCGGGAGTGGAGTAATATAATTTTTTGAGGTACCTGTATCGATTAAAAGCTTTATTTCCTTTCCTGCCAGCCTACGTGTAATGTACGGGAGCAGGGACTTTACCCTAAAAAATTAATAGAGTCTTCCGCGTCCAGGTCATCTTTTATTTCTGTGGCGCATGCCTGCGCAACGGAATCATAGTCTTCTTCGCCGGACTGCTCCTCGGGCATGAAGTTGATTTTCTGTTGGGTCCTTGTCGATTTCCCTGCTACCCATGCCGAAGGCTGTCTAAAACGGGATGAGGAATCTACATCCATGGGCTCCGCCCTTGGTTGTTTCTGGGTGTTTCCCGTATTATTGTATGGTTTTTGTTTAAAAGAACCGGGTTGGTTATTGCCTCCTTTTTGATGTCTGGCAAAGTAAGGGGTTTTTTGTATTGCCCCCAAATTTCGACTTTGTTCCTGGTCTGCGGGCCAATTCTTCCAGCCCGCTTGTCGCTGGTTGTTTGGTTTACCCACTTTTTCCTCGCTGTGGCGAGCAAAACTAGCCGCAAAAATACTTCTTTCGTTGCTCGATTCGGCTTCTTGGGCCAAAGCCAATACCGATTTCAAATCTTGTGGTTGCGCGGGAAATACGGCCATTTTTAATGATTTTTTTAGGCCGGATATAAACGCATGCAGTGCGTCGTTCCTGAATTTTTTGTTCAAAACGGCTGCTGCGTTAGCGTCGTGGGTCATAATAATTTTATTTGTCAAAAGCTTTAGCTTCCGTTCTACTTCATCATAGTATTTAAGTAAGGGTAAATCACCTTGCCTTAACAAACTTAATTCTTGTTGAATTACGTGTGTCGGAGTTTTGTCCGCATACGTGAAATCTAAACGTGCCAAAATGGCGTGGAAATTTAACACTGTATTATATGAAGACAGTGCAGCGGACGCTGGTCCTCTTATTTTGTTTCTGAGGATTGCGACTGCTTGATAGAATCGACTGCTGCCTTCGTAAGGCTCGAATACCCTGTATGTTGCTGTGGAAGCCTGCCTCCAGGAGACGTAATTCTCCTGTTTCCCTTCGAATTCCGGGACGGATTTTACTATATCCAGCGGTTCGGTACATTTTACCCCCGGTACAATTTTAATCTCCTGATACGTTTTAATATCTGGAGTTTTGATTTTTAATGCGTTTATTTCTGCCATCAATGCGGCTACCTTCTCATCAAATTCTCGCTGTTGCCTTTCGAGTGCGCCTTTCATGGCGTTCTCGATGGCTAGAAGCTGTTCTTGAGACATTTCTATTTTCTAACTGGAAAATTCAGAGGCTCCAGTTTCAAAGGCACTCTTTCGAACAAGGGTGTTGGCCCTACTGATCGATTGATAATAGTCCTCTTGGGGAGCTCCTGACCCCCGAGATTTCCTATACTCTTCCAAAATTTCTTTGTCTGACGACACGTAATTTCCCGTGGACATGGGTCAAAATCAATAATAAAAACTGCTGCGGGTTTTTATATAATTTGTAATATTTTGTTTAATAAAAAAAAATTTTTATGCATTTATCTATTTTGTAGTATTTTACTAAGAAAAATAATTCCCAGTGTACTTTTTATGAATAGTAAAAATGAGTTGGCTGCGTTTTTTATTCGTACTCGAATTTCGGAGAAAAATTTATTTTTTCACACTCAGTTTTCATAAAAAAGGGAAAAATATATTTTTGTAAATCTTGTATTTCCTTATTGTATTAATTTTTTATTTTTTATTTCTCTTGAACGATATGTTTAACAAGTTTTAATTTTTTTGGAAACGGAGAAAAAAAAGAAATTTAATTATTTTTCTCTTTCTTTTTTTATACTTTTTATATACTTTTTTTATACTCTTGATCAGGATCACCTCCTGAGTCGATATGAGCATGTCCGTCTGTCCGTCTGTCTGTTTCTACGCAAACTAGTCTCTCAGTTTTAGAGCTATCGAGTTGAAACTTTGCACACACCCTTCTTTCTGTTGCAGGCAGTATATAAGTCGGAACGGCCGGGATCGGTCGACTATATCCTATAGCTGCCATATAACTGATTGATCGGAAATGCCATAACTTTGGTGTTTTTTAAGTTGGAGGGTTGAGACTTTCCACACATGTTATATTTGACCAAAATATCTTGTGTACAAAATTTCATAAGGATCGGCCGACTATATCATATAGCTGTCATAGAACGATCGAAATTGGCATAACTTTGTTGTTTTTAAAGTTAGAAAGATGGGATTTGGTACAAATTCAATTTTGGGAAACAAAATCTGATTTGTCGAATTTCATAAGGATCGGCCAACTATATCCTATAGCTGTCATATAACTGATTGATCGGAAATGCTATAACTTCGTTGTTTTTCAAGTTAGAAGCATGGGAGTTTCAATGGATTCCTCTTTTGGCAAAATAATTCGATATGCCAAATTTCATAAGGATCGGCCGACTATATACGATCCGCTATATATCTAATAATATAAGATGCGTGGCGCCACCTAGCGGACTGCGACTCAACTGCAAGGGTATATCAACTTCGGCTCCGCCCGAAGTTAGCTTTCCTTTCTTGTTTTTTTAATAACGTAGTCACTACAGACCTAGCGAATCTTTTTTATTTGTTTTTTTTTCTTTCTTTTTTTTTAAATTTCTGTTCTATATTATTTATTTTGCACGACACAAACAGCCTACTTACATTTTCTTATATTTATTTTCCAAAGTTTTCTGCAAGTTGCCGTCGGCTTTCCTCCGCTTCAGTTTGTTGATTCCCACGGAGGGGGGCGAGGGTTTCCCTACAGCTCCCCAGTCGGACCTGGCGCACGCTTTCTTGCTGAAAGCGTGCAGCATTGACGTGCGCCGCGCACTCCCAACATAGGAAACGCATCATTCCAAATTACATTAGCGTGGCCGGGAAATTCAGCACGTGCATCAAAACTTGCGCGTCTCGCGACGAGAAAAAGATGCACTCAGGATGCACACCGTACGCAGCCTTGCCCGAGAAAAAGTGACCGAAAGGCGACAAGGGAAATTTTTATTCAAGAAAAAATTTTTTTTGCTTTTGCTTTTTTTTTTGCTTTTATTCGTTTTTATTTTATTAAATTAAAATTAAATATAAGTTACACTGTTAATTAATACACTGCTAAAATTAAAACAAAAAATTAAAACTAAAAATTGAAACTACAAATTAAAACTAAAAATTAAAAATAAAAGTAAACAATATTTAAACATTCTGCTTAATTTAAATTGTCAAGTAATGGCGGGGAATTTTCTTTGTTTTTTTTGGATTTTTCCTTATAATTTTTATTTTTGGCTCTCCTTATTCCATCCCGGATGGCCCTAATGAAGTCGTCGTAGGTGGAAAAATCACTCCTTGTTGATTCTGTGAAATAAAAAGAAACGTGAATTAAATTATAATGAAAAAACAGAAACAAAAAAATACCTACCAAATATAGCATGGCATATATGTGCATAACTGATATGTGCATAACTGATTTTGCTGATATACATACTAACATACATACATAAACATCAAAACAATGCGATAAAAACAATGCGACAATTTCTTCTTTATTCTAGTAATTCTACCCACTAATTATAATTAGTATTATTAGTAGCTAGAATGTTACAAATATATGTGTTATAAGTTTAGTTAAATAAGATGAATACTTACATTTCTTTTGTTAAATGCAATTCAACACGTTCAATTCAACTAAATGCACTAGAATAAATAGGGTGGGGGAGTTGCCATACTTTAAAGCTACTATCGATTCCCGCACTTAGAAAAATATCGCCCACGCGATGGCAACCCTTTCACCCATTTTTTATATTATATTTTTTTGTTTTCTGTATTTACACAATTCACTATTAAGAAATGTATTTATTTTTAAGATTTACATTATTATTCAATTTTTTTTTTTTGCTTGAGGTGTGTAACTTTTGTTTTTACTCCTTTATTTTTTATTTTAATAATAAAATTAAACTATTTTAGTTCAATTTAAAATTTTTTGTTTTTATTTTGTATTTAAACAATTTGTTTAAATTGACACTTCTATAACTTAAAAGTATTCAATGAATAATATAAAATATAATATTAATAATTTGGCATGAATAAATTTTTTCTAAGTTAAATGTCCCACGCAAAAATTTTTCTAAGTCCCAAACGAGATGAAAATTTTCTAAGTCCCCTTTTTTCAGAGCAATTGCTTTGAAAAGGGAAAAAATTTCCTTGATGTCTGCATGCAAGCGGAAAACGGTGCAAAAAAGCGCGCGTCAGGCGACTGCGGCACGATGCATGCACCAAAAAGTCCGACTGGGGATCCCCAGTCGGACTTTTCGGTGCTAGCAGCGTTTCGGTGCATTCCGGCAGGCATCTTTCGTACCTTGTTCTCACCCACCCCGAGTTGAGAGAGGGAATTTGTTCTCTCAACATAGATTTCGCTCTCAAAAAACTGGACTTAGAAAATTTTCGTCTCGCTTGGGACTTAGAAAAATTTATGCGTGGGACTTTTAACCTAGAAAAAATTATTTCATGAACAATTCAACGTATATTATTTAAGTTTACCAATTTATGTTCTATAATAATTTTATTGAAGTGCAAAATTTAAACATACCTCAATATTTAATGAAAAATATTATTCATATAAGGAATTTATTTTTTACTTTAACTGAGGGCAGCAAAAAAATAATCCCGCGTAATTAGTGTGCGTTTTGTGCAGCGTTTTTATGCTAAATCAACCCAAATCGAAACGGTCACATAGGGTTGTTCATAGTGAGTCGCATTGGTTTATTATTGTGAAATGGTAAGTTTACTGCTCCGTTCATTCAATTATTTATATTTTATTGTGTTGATAATAATGAATAAACGTTATTTCATTAAACAAATATTTTCAGTTCTGGCTGTACTAGAAATTTGGACGTGTTAATATCTTTATTTGTAAGAATCTTATTTGTTTTTATTATTTATTTATTTTTAGCTTTTTTTTATTTCTTTTTTTTATCTTTTCAGTTTTATGTATTAAGATTAATAAATAATAAATATAATTAATAATAAATAAATATGACAAACAACGCATTTCGAATTTAGTAAAAATCAATGGGCAGGTTGGGAAAAACAAAAACAAAAACCAAAAGCAAAGCAAAAAGCAAGGGAAATTTTTTTTCAACCAGAATTTCCCTGGGTGAGATTTCACGCCGATCTCCCCTAGCCGGTAAGCTTGCGGATAGGGGAGAACCGCCTTCTTTTTCCGATCGCCAAGCATATTGATGCTCGCTCCGCTGGGTGAGAAAAGCGGCCACGCCAATGTAAATCGGAATGATGGTTTTCCGCAGATGGGAGTGCGCCGCGCACTCCCATTTCCTACCGCGGGATGCGCGTTTGGCGAGCGCCAGGCACGACTGGGTTCTCACTGCTTCGTTGTTTATTTAGAGTTTTATGCAAGGTCCAAAATCTTGCAATACAATTAATTTTATTTTAGAACTTTTCGTTTTTTTTTTTTGTTTTTTTTTTTTTTCACTGTTTCTACAATTTTTCGTGTAGAGACAAAATATATTTTTTGTCCGTATTTAGAAGTTTTTGGGGTTTGATTTTCTTTTCTTTTTTTATTTTTTTTTTCTCACTTGTTTATTTCTTTTATTATCGACTACTTTTTTTCTTGTAGCCGAATTTTACACTTTGTTTTTATGTAGTAATTTTCTGAATTAGGGTGCGGGTTTTTTTTCACGCTTGGGCGCCAGTTAGTAATAAGCGGTTGTGGTGTGGTCTTTTATATTTAATTTATTGATTAATTTGTTTCGCACAAGTCCGTTAGGGTTAGGGCTACTGACAAATATAAGATATAAAGCGAGCTAAGGCTGCGGAGTTCTGCTTAAGACTAAATTAGAATACAACCCGGGCTGTACTTCGAAGCCTTCGTTGGGCTGCGGCGCAGTTGCCCAGTTGCAGTGTCAGCATTCCGTATCTGGCCAACAACGATCACTTGTTGCGCAAGTGCCCGAGCCGGTCCGCGGACAGTTGCCCTTGGAATGCGTGGTGAGCACCTCTCTCGTTACGCGTGCGGGCCACCGGATCCGGTGTGCAATTTGGCACTTTTCCTAAATTCTGCCTGCGCGTGTTAACTTATACTACCTGCAAGGAAAAGAAGGATGTGTGCAAAGTTTCAACTCGATAGCTTTAAAACTGAGAGACTAGTTTGCATAGAAACCGACAGACAGACGGACATGCTCATATCGACTCAGGAGGTGATCCTGACAAGAATATATATACTTTATAGGGCCGGATATGTCTCATTCACTGCGTTGCACAGTTTTGGCCAAAATTACATAAGTCTCTGAAAGGGTATGTATATTGATTTCACTAAAAATGTATACCCATCTTTGGACCGTCCGATACTTGAGTATGGATCGTGTGTCTGGAGTCCTCATTATAAAGTGCACCAAGGTCACATACAATCTGTAAAAAAACGTGGTTTGATTTAAAGAATTTTTACGTTAGATTAAATACCTTTTATTACCACTTGGAACCCTTTGCTGCTTTTAAGCTGAAACATTTACTTTTGGTTTATAGCGATTTAGTTACAATTCTGTGAACTATTCTGTGAGGAATCCAAAGTTTAGTTTTTTTTCAGTTGGTATTGATCAACGTTACGCCAGAAGTTCCCCGATGAGGCGAGTTATCGAGTTTACCAGCTCATTGATTACCTTTTCACGTAAGTTTTTAACATTGCTAAAAACTTTAAAACTTTCTAAATATTTGTCACCTCTAAAATTTTCAAACGAAATTGCATTCAGCAATTGCATATTTTCCTGGAAAAGAAAACACAAAACAAAATTGCATATTTTCCATAAGGGTAGCAGAGAGGTTTTGTTTTTTTTTTGAAATTTTTTGTTTTTTTTTTGTAATTTGACGTCACTTCATTAGTTTAATCATTGTCAACCAAAAATTTATCAACATTTTTGCACATTTCGCTTTATTTTATGCGCGTCATCCGCTTTCGTGCATCAGCCTCCATCAAATACCATCTTTCTTTCGTATAGTTATTTTCGATAATTATTCACCCTCTTTCGAAATATTAGTTATTTTGTAGCATGCATTCATATCGAATATGTACTGTGAATGTATACATACATATATATACGTAAATAGATCATATAAAGAGTAGATATAGAATATAGAGGTTGTTTGGTAATTTTGTCTTCGACAACGGTCCAACAAAAGCTCGCGTAGATTTTGCGTACCAAAGATGTACATATGGGGCCTGGCGTTGTCATGATGGAACACAACGCCCTTACGATTCACCATGGCCTACCGTTTCTGTTCAAGTGCAATCTTCAATCGCTCCAGTTGTTCACAGTAGAGGTCAGAATTGATGGCTTGGCCATAAGGCAACACTTCATAATGGATAATTCTTCTGATATCCCACCATACACTCAGCAACACCTTCTGAGCCGTCAGTCCTGACGTTGCCACCGTTTGAGACGACTCGCCGTGCTTCGACCAGGATCTTTTACGCTTTATGTTGTCATATGTGATCACCAGTGACTAACCGATTCAGAAATGAGTCGAAAAGATTTTTTGGGATAACTCATGAGGCACCCATACATCGAGTTTTATTGTTAAATTTTTCGGCTTTAAATGCCTATGGACGGTTTCCGTGCTTAGTTGCAGCTCCTCTGCGATGGTTCTAATAGTCACATGACGATTTCGATCCACTATTTCCATGATTTTATCCGTATCAACGGTCACTGGTCGTCCGGAAGGCTTGGGTGTTTCGGTATCAAAATTGCCACTTCGGAATCGCCCCTAAACCACTCTTCGGCGGTTTGAATCGAAAGTTTGTTATCTTCTAAGACAGCAATAATCTGTCAGCGAGATTCCGCAGCAGTTTTTCCCTGTGCGAAATAAAATTTCAAAATTTCCAAACTTTCTGCGTTTGTGAACTCCATTTCAATCGATTTTAATTTTTTAACGTAGAAGCTCGTGTAAACTATATGTCATTCTAAAGGTGATGCCAATACCTTTCAAACACAGTATATACAGTACAGCATAAAGTATTGCCAGATACGATTATATTTGACTTCACAACCGAAGCGTGTGAAGTATAAGCGTGAAGTTTGAATGTAAAAACCGGTATTTTATTACCAAACAACTTAACATAAAGATAGATGTTGGAAAAAAGACAGATAGTAAATAAAAACATGTTAAAAATTTTTAAACACGATGTAAAGAAGCCAATAAAATAGGGAAATAACGTAACAAAACCACCCAAAAATATAGATATATTTATTACTTATGTGTATTGAAAAAAAAACAAAAAAGAAAGAAATCTTGAATAAGATAGTAATGGTCTGATTAACCGATTACTTAAAAAAAACTTACATATACAAATAACATAATAAATAAAATTTAATGGGTGTACGCATAAATAAAGCATATTCTTTTCATAAATTCAAGCTAAATTAATAAACAGAAATATATATTTTAATACAATATAGCACACTTTATATACAACATCTAATATATAAAATTATCGTGTCACAGTTTTCGTTACCATACTCCTCCGAAACGGCTTGACCGATTTTGATGAAATTTTTTGTGCTTATCCGGTATCTATGAGAATCGGCCAACATCTATTTTTCATCCCCCTAAATGTTAGGGGTAGTCCACCCCAAAATTTTTATTTTTATTTTTTAGACAAAATTTTTAATTTCTCTTTTTTCTACAATAATAGTAGGCGCCGGTACGTGATACATTGTTTGACAGCTATTCATTGTTATCTGCTCAGTTAATTTTATGTGACAAACCGATATTGTGTTTACTGAAAAATTGTGAAAAAAATTGGAAAAAATGTTAATTTGAAATTTGCTCACTTCTCAAATTTTGCGGGAAATTTTCTCACTTTGATTAATTACAATTTACGATACCGAGGAGAAGACGGCCTGACTTAGGTCAAGCCTATCTCCTACATTGCCACTCACTAAAGAACGCAATTCTGACATAGCAATACGACTATTTTCTTGATCTGTGCGGTTAGCACTTGAGGTAGCTCTTCGCACATTTAATTGACTTCGACGACTTAGGTCGACGACTTAGGTCGAAGAGGGTACTCTTTAATTTTTGGGATTGAAAATGATTAAAATGATAGCTCCGCGAAACTTAATTTTAGCTATCTTCAGTTCTTACTGTATCAGATAATTTTTTTAAGTTTGAAAACTTTTAAGTTTTGTCACAAAAGAAGATTCTGAACGCAACAAAAAAAAAACAACAGCTGGCAGTACGAAGTCTGCCGGGACAGCTAGTTTAATATATATTAATCAAAATAACTTTACAATATTACGTTATGTAACGTTGAACAAAAGGAGGGAGATGTAGCATGCATCGAATATGTACTGATATGTATACTAACATATACGTAAATAATCACTGTGGACGGAAGTCCACGAGGTGACGACCTGCATGCCTAGGCGTGCGCGAGGAAACTCCATATATAGCCGAAATTTTTTTTTTATAAGTTAGAAGGATGGGACTTAGTACAGATTGCATTTTGGGAAATCTTATCCGATTTGCAAAATTTTATTAGGATAATTGGCTTAACTTTGTTGTTTCTGAAGCTAGAATGATGGGACTGTCTACGGTTTCCCTTTTGGGCAATCCTATGTTATCCTATCCTATGTTCATAAGAATCGGCCAACTATATACTATATCTGCCATATAACTGAACGATAGGAAATGGCACAACCTTTCTATTTTTAAAGATGCTTGGGGCTGTTTCCAATATTTTTAATAGAAATTATTTTGATGTTGAAATTTTCATAAGGATCGGACAACTATATAGGATCCGATATATATAATAATAATATAAGCTTCTGCTTAACTGAAAAAAAAAAATTGCATATAAAAAAAATATTCTTGTTCGGAACGTGCAAGAAAAAAAAAATAAAAATCTGTCCCGTGCCGAACAAGAATATTTTTTATATATGCAATTTTTTACACCTATATATGTAGCATATTTTCGTCACTAAAATTGATATCAGATATTTTGGGTTTCGCATGCAGGTTCGTCACCGGTACTTTACCTCGTCAAAAGGTTTTTTTATATGATTCATATATAATGTCGATCTAGTATTCAGCATCGTCTCTGCCGGCAAAACCATGCATTATTTGGCTATATAAGTAAATGCCCATAGATATAAGAATTCATTCTTATTATTCAACAAAGAACCTCCAAACACAACGCCAGAGACATGGACCTTTCCTTGGGTAAACCATCATTGCAAGGAATTCAGTACAATGTAATCATCTCCTTTGGAGTTATAAAAACTTATACGTATGATCTTAATTAAGTGCCTCAAATAGAATTTATCTGGGCTGGTTGTAGGCGTGTTTTATCTGAAACCAGGGTTAGGTTTGAAGCAAGATTGTTAGGCTTCTTATTCTGGCGGGATGGCGAGAAATCAATTATTACAACAATTTCCACAAATAAATAACATTCAGCTCATTTAGTGGCTTTAACATAAATAATGAGCATATACTTTTGGAGAATTTATCGAAGTCAGAGATTATTTTGAAGTAGTTGATGTTAAAGGCGATCCATTTGTTAGATTTTTAGCTCAGATTTGAATCTTCCCGACGTCTTTCATCCTACTCGGTCGAGTAGACGAACGAATGGAAGAGATTCTACGAAGATAGAAGAGAAACGGTATTCATCCTGGTATTCATCAAATAATTTAAACTTTTTGACCTTGAGAAACTTATAGTATTATTAAAAGTGCATTTAAATTAATTTGACAAAGAATTTCACATTAAGAATTACTAACTAAGAAACAAATTCAATTTCAAACAAATATTTGTATCAAATACAACAAATAAATATTTAAATTAATATAATATAAATCATAATGTATAAAATGTAAAACTGCATGCCTGAGACATTTTTTTTAAACTTATTTTATGATAATTAAAAGATAAAAGATCTTAAACAATCAACAGCACTTTTATACGATAATATAGTATTATTCAAATCCTGAAGCTTCAGTAAATTTATTTTGTGTGTTTTAGTGTTTTCTCTTTCGTACTTGACATTTCCATGTTATTTCGAAATTAAATATGATAGCCACAGCACATTTGTTTTTGGAGCGAAAGATGACCAGTTGTTTCTGCAAAAAATATTATTTTTGTTAGATAAATAAATTATAAGATTTTAATAATGTCTTACATTAATATTTTATAATCGAACCTCCATTTATTACAGAGAGGATTGTAATTTTGAGTCGATTTAAGCATGTCCGTCTTTTCGTCAGTCCATGTCCGTCAATCTGTTTCAACACAAACTAGTCTCTCAATCTTAAAGCTATCAACACAAATAGCCATCATTCCCGATCAATCAGTTATATAGCAGATATAGGATATAGTCGAGCGGTCCCGGCCGTTCCGACTTATATACTGCCTGCAAGCAAAAGAAGGATGTGTGCTTTAAAACTTTAAAACTGAGAGACTAGTTTGCGTAGAAACAGACACACAGACGGACAGACGAACATGCTTATATCGACTCAAGAGGTGATCCTGATAAAGAATACATATACTTTATAGGGTCGGAGATGTCTAAATCACTGCGTTGCACACAAAATTATAATACCCTCTGCAAGGGTATAAATATGTAGGCAATGAATGTGGCCAATAAGAAAAAAATAAAATTTTCATCCATAACATGACATAATACCGCGATTTTAGATTCACTTTCGATTTGTGGTTAATCTGCATATCTAGAACGTACTTTAAACGTTGACCTGCTCTCTTAATCATTCGTGACGTTGTTTTTCTATGGCTTTATTATGGCCCAGGTGATCTTTTATAAGATCAGAGAATTACATATTTTGTGGCTTAACTTAACTGGTTAGGTGGTCAATGTTATTGAGGGACTCAATCCAATGCGACTGTACGTTTTTGTTGAACCGTCTTAGTGACCCGTTGTGTACCTTTATTCTAGAAAATATTTTTATTCTTAAAACTAATAACTGAAATGTTATTTTAGTACAAAAAAAATATTTCAATCATGTGGGTGAGACCTCCAACATTGGTAAGATACCAAATATATTTCTATTCGGCCTGTTGTCTCCTCCGTCTTGTTGCGCGGCCTTTTAACTATTCTCCTTGGTCATCCCATATAGTACGAGGCGTTTTTTCTGGTTCGATTCGTGATTCGTGAGTGGCTCGATTCTTAATACTTATAGAGATACAGGGTAGAGCTACTAAGTAGCTCTAAGTATGAGCGCTGGCTCGTTTTTTACTCGCGAAACTCTGCGCAGGCAACGGTCACGCGTTGGAAAATTCAGATGATAATTATTTTCGCTCTTAATCTCTTATGCAACAGGTATATGAGGTCTCAACCTTAGAGTTGTGGACCCCGGTTAGTTAGAACCCTTTGCGAGTTGTAAGACAGGTTCAATGGACATATGTCGGCATTGATGAGTTCTGGATCGCCAAAGGAAATACCAGGCTTCCTCCTGGTGCACATCCTAGTCTAGAAGCTGGATCCTTTAACCCAGGCTAAGTGGGAGGAGACTCAAGCGGCTGCAAGGAGGATACTTTTCTTACTTGGGAAGCTATGTCCCGGTTTTTGGAGCAGCGTTGTCTCTCTTGAGATGGTGAATCTCGCGATCGACACGAGAGCGAGATAGACGTAGACGTCTACGTCCAGTATATGGTAATTAAGTCTCTTATCGATGCGTGCTCTGTGTGTGTGGCTTCAACTCACGCAATATTTGCAATATCTGCCCGGGGTTTGATGCCCTGATGAAAAGCCACGAAGAAAAGCAAGGAGAATGTCGAATTTGTCATCGCATGCATCACATCTCCCTGCATTAACGGGATTTTCCGCCTAGACATGTGGTATCGTCGTATGCCGTTCCCAAAATATCCTCCCCGCTATGCTATCTATAGCAAGCATTTTAGTGCTAAGCCGTTCTAATGCGATGGGTGCATTCGATTAAGACCCGGATGGCCAGCCAGATGCAACTTCGCCACAAGGCTTGGCAATAAAGAGGTTTCAACCGAAAGAAATTAAGTTGGTGTCTTCCTTCTGTATCGGCATTCTGATTATTCGGCACGGCAATCATCGCTTTCAAGATAATGAGTTTAAACCCAACGATCATATAAATATTTTTAACTGGAGTATCCCAGCAAATTTTGTGCTTGGTGCAGTCTCTCCTACGAGCTCTTCTATATTCATGCTTTTGGAAAATTCCAAGCGTTTAAGAAGAAATTAAGTCGTTGCCAGCAGTTGTGGGTCCAATGTGGTGCATTTATGAAGGAGTATCTGGATTTGGGCCTCATGTCATTGGTTCTGGCAGCCTCGAAGGACTGTAGTCTGTAATTGTTGCCTCATCATTGCGTTCTTAAGGACAGTTCCACGACGACGCTCAGCGTTCGGCGCAACTGCCACCGGATACTCTCGTAATGGCTGACCGGTGATAAAAACCAAGCTGTTCTATCTTTCAACTTAGATCCGGTCTCATTGGTAGCAACAACCAGGAGCTCTTAAACAAGGGTCATTTTCACTTGAGGAAGTGGTTCAATGTTTTTGCTATTCTGGAGCGTATACTTGATGAGGACATGGACGCTCGATTTTGTCGTCTGTAGCGCCCTTCTATGAACCAATAGGACCTTTTAGAACCAATACGTCCTTTTGTCACAAGGGCAAAAATACTGTCACAGAGGTTATGCCACGAACATTTTTCATGGGTCGTAAGCCTACCTCAACCAGTGCTTTTTGACTGATTGAAAATCTGTAAAAGTTTCTTTAAGATTTTACGCATGAGGTTTCAAATTCACTAAAAAATGCATAATCAAAAATTCTGTGCAAAAAAATTCTAAGCAACAGATACATGAATTTTACTGATCCGAATGAAGACGATAATGTTCATACACCCAAGGTCAAGGCCACACCTATATGTGTGCGTCGAAAGAATTGTACTAAATTGGTTCACAAAATTCAATAATGTACATTAGAAGGGGCAACATAAAAGGTCAACGATGAGAAAAATTCTCGATCCGTGACTGTAACGCTATCAGCTTTTTGATAGCGGTTGAATCTAATTCCAAAAACAAATACAATTTCGATTCGTTTTAAATATTTATTATGGGTCAATTTAACCCCAAAATAAATGAAGCGGACTCAATGGCGAATATACAAGTGCATAAAACTAAGAGCTCGCTCTACAAAAGCTCCCAATGTGCATGCGCTACAAAGAACAAAGCGCATGCGAATCTGGGAGAATCAAAGAATACGGAACTGCCTATAACGGGCAATTAGTGGACCGCTGAGGGTAGATCACGGGCACAAGTCCCAACATCATCCCCCGTTATATAATATAATATTGATGATGATCGCAAAGTCTATAACTCTCGGTTGCAGGCTTTCGTAAATAGCAAATAGAGTGGCGGGAAACATATTTCTGGGATGGCGTGGAGGCGGACCTTTCGATTGCTGCAGCACACTCGTCGACAATTAAAACATAATTATCGTCAGTACAGTTAAGGTTGATGCTGGATTGGGAGGCTGGAACAACAGCCTTCGCAGCTGCAGGCGGTAGCAGCAGTGAAGCAGACAACTTCCCTCTATTGGAAGGGTTCAGGTTGGAGTCCAGAATGGACCTGGGCGCTGACCTAATCGGCACCGGTGACAATAAACAAAATCCCAGGCCAGATGAGGCATTAGGAACAGAAGTTTCAGAAAATCCATCGCAGACCACTGCCAGACGTGACGTGGAAATGTCGACCTCGGGCAGTAGCGTAGATAGGGGGGGGGGGGGATCAATCCCCCCCCTTGGGTCTGAGAATTATAAGATGATATAATCTCAAAATTGAAAAAGAAACACATTTTTACGCGATGATTGTGCAGTACAGCATTATTATTATTATTATCGCAGATTGCGGATTATTATCGCAGTGTAAAATAAAACTTATAAAAAAACAGGATATTATTCTGTGTCATATCCCCCCCCCCATATCAAAAAGCTATCTACGCCACTGAGCGGGGGGGAGCGGGGGCATTGATAAGATACAATTGGCCACTTCCTGGTTAAATAGACTCGACTGGATGTCGCGGTCCAGCGGGGACCATTGGTGTCGTCGAGACGAGTGGAGTGTGCAGCTAGCCTCATAGAGTGCTTGGTCATTCCCACCTGGATGTCAACACGCACATCAGCTGCAAGCTCGGAGAAGTATCAGAATAATTCACTCCCAATTTCACTTGAACTCTATTTATTGAATTGAAGTGAATTTATTTCGCAACAAGATTTCCAATGGCTCCAGTACAATGATAGTGAACTCGTACTTCTGCACTGCATCCTTGACTTTGTGATGCAGGGCTTTCATCTTCTGGTAGGTCACCTTTGCTCTTCGCAGCAACAGCCTTTTCCTGCTTGCAGGAACCGAGGCACTAGCTACGTCTCCAGACTCCATTACGTAATTATAGTGCAAGGTGCAAAGTAATGGAAACGAAAGCAACAAGTTTTCCTTTACAAGGTTTCATTTAAGCACTTCAATGACCACAAATAAATGGAACTGCTGATAACAGGTAATTGGACCGCTGCGGTTAGATACACTGAAAGAACTAACTAAAAATAATTACAATGTTTGATGCTGGAACTAGTCCCACCAGTGACCAAATATCTCTTCAATGGAAAACTTAATTACTACACAAATTGACTCAAACTACTATGACAAATAAATAATGTAGGTTTAAAAAAAAACAATGCAGAATCTTCTCACGTAGTTCTTAATCGAAGACAAATCTGTTTTAATGACTTCTCTATGCATATAACATCTAACAAACAAAAACTACTTTCTTCTCTTAAGCAACCAATCACCCCGATAATGAAACTATGTAATAAGAGTGCAGTACACTCCCCGGCGCTAAAGTAGCTGATAACTAAACTTAATAGCATATACAATTCGGATCTAGACTTTTTAACACGAAAAAAAAAACTAAAGTTAAAATGTTATAAAAACACCACTCATGAAACCAGAACTTATTTCTCCGGGCTGACCCGGAGATTGGCCAGGATATCCAAAGAAAACCCTCGATTTAATTGATATTTCTTTTCCAAGCAATATTCCGCCATCTCGAATCCGTGTGGAGCTCTTAACAGATTTATCATTGCCAATTCTATTTTACCCCTGAGACCATTCACAGCTCTCGGATAGCGCCTTATCCTCGAAAAACAGACAGTATTAAGTACAAAAGCTATATAAGCTCCCATATTGATGGCTGTTCAGTATTAAATGTAAGGTGTGCAATCGATGTAACTATTGATTTAACATTGATGACTATTGATTTAGTTTGTCGCGAGTGGCAAGCCCATAGATTACCTGCCTTAAAATAGGTTCTAGAAATAGCCACGGAATTTGTTGGCACTTAATGCCTTCAATATACATCCCTAGCATTACAAGCATCAGCCGAAGTGGTCTTACTGCTGCCAACAAGACGTTCAACTGAACCACAGACTCCTATATATTTAATGTTAATGGTGGTGTATTTCTAAAGCTAAAAATCGGCTATGAAACATATTGAAGCTCCATGGAAGTGATTTGTAAAACGGAGCAATCTATTTATCGCCACTTTGAGAGTGAGTAATCTCATATAAGCTTAGTCTTGAATCCTCAAGTACCTCAACCCATAAATAGGATTAAAACCGATACACAACTGATAAACAACCGACATACAAAACAATGGCTCCTCTCTCATCTGTTCCCGCACGGGGACTACCATCAGGACCGTTTTAGGTAAACTTTCTCTGTCAACCTTTGTAGGCCCTGTATCAATTTTAGATGAACTTTCTCAGTCAACCTTAGAAGATAATGGTTGTTATTCCAAGACCTACCATTTTCTCCCGTGAGCTTTCCCAGTACCACGAACAGATACCGAGATTACGAATGATTTTGTATAAGTGCGCCCTATTGGCGGTCCGCATCGCGGGAGCAACACACGACGCAGGTTAGGTATAAGTACCACGAACTGATACCGAGATTACGAACGTTTTGTATAGTTGAGTCCTACTGGTGGTCCTTTTCACGGGAGAAACACACGACGCAGGGTAGGTATAAGTACCACGAGATGGTACTGAGATTACGAGAGATTTCGTATAAGTCCTACTGGCAGTCCGTTTCACGGGAGCATCACTCTAAGTAGGTTAGTTTTAAGTACCATTAGATGATACTGAGTAACGAACCGATTTAGTCTGTATTCGCAACTATCTTTATTGTGGACCAGATAATCTTTTATAAGACCAGAAAATCACAAGTTTTGTAGCTTAACTATGGTTAGCTGGTAAATGTTAATAAAAGTGCGTAGACTAAGGTCAATGTTACAGAAAGTACGTGCTATGGCTAATGGTTAATGTTAAAGAATGTACGTGCTAGGTACTCGTTGTGGGTCTGCTGACTCAGATCGCTTTGTATCGGTTTTCTACTCAAGTCGCCCGGTTTGCTTGTTCCGGTCAGTCGGCCATTCTTAGCGCTAATATAGCTTATTTCTGTTTCTGGCGCAGTCTATTATGGGTTGTTATGATGCTGGGTTATTAGGTATTGGCACTAGGTGCCAACAACTAATTTTATTAGTATTAAAGTTCAAGTCAATTAAAATCCGTGGATATTGCTTAGTTGGTAAATTAATGGAAATGTAATAAAACGTAAACATGATAAATAAACAATTGAAACATGTTGTATTACAATATTTTTTCGATTGCATTAAATTGAAATTCTGTTCCAGTTTTGTTATTAAATAACTGGAAACCGCATCTAACCGGATCTAACAAAATTTTTTGCATTATCGCAATGGATCGTTTGGCACTTTCCTCGACGTCCAAGGAACCGGCGTAGAGTGGCCAAAAAGACGTCTGTTGTGAGGTCGCTTACCAACTCACAGTGGTCGGGCTTGTATGGAGCCGCGGCCATAAATACTTCTAGGTGTGCTATCGCTATGAAACTTTCACCAAAAATCTAGAAAAATATTATAAATATATTATAAAAAAATTTACCAGATCGTACCACTATATCCTATAGCTTCCATAGGAACGATTGCATCAGTGGTAACGCTTTCATGAGAGAGCAGTCATAAAAGCACTTCTAATTGTCAGATCAGGCTTATATTATATTATATATTATACTGTAAGTTATTTACAAAGTTTGTAATACAAACTTAGAACTATAATAAAAATATTGAAGTGATTGCTCAACTCTATACCCTAGCCAACCTCCTCAAAAAAGTTATGATAACAAAACAATAATAATAATAAGTAGAAAACGAAAAAACAAAATCATAAACTCGTACATATTTAATTGTTAAATTGTTTCATTTAGTCAAGAAATGGTTGTCTCTAGTAACGGTGATCCCTTGTAATGGCAAATGCGCATCCGCAGGCTTCCGCAGCTGAAGTAAAAATTTTTATAATCTTTAAATATTAGTAAATAACGGCATATATATTTCATTTGGGGGCAATCGGGGGAAAATATTCAAAGCCTTACATAAACCTTGTAAAGCCCAAAGTATACGAACTAAAAAGGCGCACATTTTTAAAAAAGATTTACACGAAACACAGCACAATTTATTTATATATTTATCAGTACAAATAAACTTTATACCTTTATTTACAATATCCATTCCAATCGTTTTTGGTTTAACAACGTTTTATGATATATTTAAGAATTTTTAATTTTGCGTGTGTACTCCACTGCGGAAAAATTTAAAGTGCATAAATATAAGTTCGTTTTTGTCATTCTATTTTTAGAAAGTCCCGTTAGAAAAGCCAAGTAGTCTATTTTGCATCGTAAATTTTGGACAATTAGCTTATAGAAAAACCGGTTTTCGCTAGAATAACTCAAAATAATTTTTTTTATTTTTGGCCTATGGCAGCGACTACTGTGCATCTCCAAGTGAATCGCTTTCTCAAATTAGCCTTGTCAGGTCGTTTTCCTCGAATCTTATGATGAATCCATATGGGGACGCAGTAATCTACTACCGAGTTAAAAAACGGGAGAGTCTGTGTAACTCTTTCGACTGGTAGATTTCCCATAATTTGACTCATTAATTGGGCTTAAATCTGGTACATCGTACGCAGTTGTGTAAAATGCTTCGTGCCATTGTTTTGTCATTGATGATCCAATATTGTTGACGATTAATGCCTTGCAAGGCTGGATATTTTGCATCAATATGCATCTGTTAGCCTTATAACAAAACCTCAGCATCTACGCAACAATCCGTTGCAATTTGTAAAAGGAATTACTGTGCCTATAGTTGAATACCGCTTCTCCCAACGCATCCTTAGCGGCCATGCTCGTACATGTATTGCAGCGCCATAGGACTTTTCTGAGGCGTCCACAAAACTGTGTAGTTCTTGCGTGACTGGAACCTTTCCGTTTCTTGTCATGGTTGCCATTTATATCGAGTTTGCAGGTCAGAACGATAGTTTTTCCATTCTGACTGAAGTTCTAAGGGCAGTTCATCATCCCAAGCCATTTTCAATTCCCAGAGGTGTTGCATGAATAAATTTTCTTTTACGCGTAAACATACCTATTGGGTCGAAGATTTGTAATAACTCAGAGCAGACCACTCGCTTTGTTATAACCAGAGCTTTCTTTGCACTAGTTCTTCATTATTTGAGCACCATTTTCGTAGTTTGAAATCGGGGGTAGTAGTATTTTGTTCATTTAAAAATTTTGTTGCCAAATATGGGTATGTTTTGGTTCCATACGTGACGGTTTTAAGTCGATAGTACTTAAGATCCTCAGATGGATCGTTTCTTCAAAATATAAGTTGATGGAACTTTTTATCTGGATTGACCCATACTTTTTCTATGTGCTCCGTGAATACATATCTGTGTGTTCTGAAGCGTAGCAATATAAACAAAAGCTCGTTCTGAACGATGAGACCTGTATGTAGATTTGCCCGAATGCATCGTGCTGCTGCTGTTAGGTTTGAGAACACAGTGATATGGTATGAAATAGTGATTTTTGGGCACATGTGTTGTTGGAACAAACTTCATAAATCCCACAGCTTCATATTCATTAATAGAGCCGGAATACCCTTTCCGAGCATCACCGGTTTTTTTTTTTTTAATCGTTTCTTTATTTACAACTTAAACTAACAGTGGTGTCTCCTAAACCTGCTGCTGCGGAAATGCCGGTAGGCTTTGCTTCGCTGGGCTAGGGTTGGCGTAAGATTAGCGCCCCGCAATATTTGGTTGCTCGGCTTGGAGCCTAGCCTCCGCCCGGATCCTTTCCAGCCGTCTCAGCTCCTTCATGGTTGTGGCTGCAAAGCTGCTCAGACCATCCCAGAACTGGGCGTCCTCCAGCAGCCTTCTTCCGAGGAGTTCCGCCGTCTGTACATCCCCAAGAAGTCTTTGCCTTGGAGCTGTGAACCGTGGGCAGTCCAAGACCACGTGCTCCGCAGTTTCTTCTACGCCGCATGCCGGGCACCTTGGGTCGTCGTCATGACCAAATTTGAAAAGGTAGCTTCTGAAGCAACCGTGGCCGCTGATGAGTTGCGTGAGCCAAAAATTTACTTCTCCGTGTTTTCTATGGAGCCATCTCTCCAGATCGGGGACCAATCGGTGGGTCCAGCGTCCCTTGGTCGATTCGTCCCAGCGTCGCTGCCACTTTCTGATGCTCGTCGCTCTCGAGCTTAGTTTAAGCCGACGGCGTGTCGCCGCCGGTACTTGCCCGCTCAGCTCTGTTAGAGCCTGGAATATTTCGGACCGTTCCGCTGCGAGAAGGTCAAAAGGGACCATGCCTGCGATGACGAGAGCTGCGTCATCCGAGATGGACCGGAAGCCCGAGCAAACCCTTAGGGCGCACAGTCTGTATGTACTGTTTAAGCCCTTGGTGTACGTACTTATTTTGGCCGACTCCGCCCACACGGGGGCTGCGTAGAGCATCGTTGAGCTGCAGACGGTCTGGAGCAATAATCTGCGTCCTTGCTTTGGGCCCCTGCAGTTCATCATAATTTTTCCCAGGGCTCTGGCGACGTTTGCTGCCTTTCTGTTGGCTTCTGCGAAGTGCTCCCTGAAGCAGAGCCTCGTGTCCATCATTACACCCAGGTACCTGATGGCCCTGGTTGATGTGACCGAGTGGCCCCTGATGCTTATCGTGGCTGTCTCGACACGCTTCCTGCTTGAGACCAGGACAGCCTCTGTCTTATGATGGGCTAGACTTAGCCCCGCCCGGTCGAGCCACTCGATGACGCATGCAATGGCTGCATTGCATGAATTTTCGGCTTCCTGGATTGACTTTGCGACGACCACGACTGCTAAGTCGTCCGCAAAGCCCACAAGGTGAGTTCGTTCTGGGTGCTCAAGCCTTAGGACCCCATCGTACATGATGTTCCATAGTACTGGGCCTAAAACGGAACCTTGAGGTACCCCACAGGTGACCGTATGCTCTTGGGTGCCAGTGGTTGTCTCGTACCTGATGGAACGATCGCTAAGGTACGACCTTACGACCTTGATGATGCTAGGCGGCACTCGGAGGGTATTCAGCGCCTCCACTATGGCGTCCCACCTTGCCGTGTTGAAGGCATTCCTGATGTCTAGTGTGGCGATCAGGCAGTATTCTTTGCTTCCGCCTGCCCATCTGGTCCCCTCGATTGCCTTGGCTGCTATCCTCTTAACCAGGGAGATTGCGTCGATGGTGGAGCGGTTTTCCCTGAACCCATATTGCAATGGGGAGAGATCTCCTGCGTCAATTACCGCCGCCTGGAGCCTCCGGCATATGCAGCGCTCTAGGGCTTTCCCGGCGTGGTCGATGAGGCAGATCGGCCTGAGGGACGCCGGGTCCTCCGGCGGCTTGCCTGGTTTTGGCAGCAGGACCAGGCTTTGAGTTTTCCACCTTCTTGGGAATAATCCTTCCCTCAAGCATCCATTGTGGACACTGGCGAATCGCTCCGGGAACGTAGACATGGCTAATTTAATCGCGCTGTCTGGGATCCCATCTGGACCGGGTGCTTTTCCGACCTGGATAGCCTTGGCGATTTCTACGATTTCCTGGGCGCTTATTGTCTGGGCCGGCGTTGAGCCGACCGACTCTCTTGCTCGGCTCGGTGTTGAGCAGGTCAGCGTCGGGAAGAGGTGTTCCACAATGGCTTTCATCGTGGCGGCTTCTTTTGGGGCGATCGGCTTTGCTTGCTTGGCTTTCTTTACCACTGCCCGGTAGGCCGAGCCCCACGGATCCTGTTCGGCTGCGTCGCACATCTCGAGGAAGCACCTCTTCTTTGCCTCTTTGATCATCTTCATCAGGATCTTCCGCTTTGCAGCGAAGTCCTCACTCTTCTGCTCGAAGTCCGGCCTTCCTCTGGCTCTTTGCTGCAGCCTTCTGGTTCGGAGACACTCCCTGCGCGCTTGGGCTATCTCCGGTGACCACCAGGGCACCGGTTCCTGGTGCCTTGAGTGGCCACGGCTAGACCCCATGCTGGCTCGGCAGGCCTGTTGAACCGCGGCCATGGTCTCCTGTACGTCGCGTTCGGCGTCTCCCGAGGGATCTGGAATCCTCAGTTCATGAGCGAATATTTCGGGTTGCAGAGTCGCCGGTTTAAACCTCAGTGGATTCGCTCTTGCAAAGGTTTGCCCTCTGTCCTCTATGTTGCAGACTATGTATTTATGGTCGCTCGCAGTGTAATCCTCACTGAGGGACCACTTTGTCCTCCGCTGCAGTCCGCTACTGCAGAAGGTTAGGTCCACGATCGATCCGTACCCTGCTCTGCTGAACGTGTTTCGGGAGCCAGTGTTCAGGAGGACAACGTCGAGGGCCGCAAGGGTCTCTTGGAGCGCGCGACCCCTGGCGTTGGTGCGGGGTGAGCCCCATTCCTCCGCCCAGGCGTTAAAATCGCCCGCCATCACCACATTGCCTTTGAACCTCGCATCGTGGGATATCTCGTCCAGGGTGTGTGTGAACTGCTGAAGAGTGAGGCGTGGGGGCAGGTAGCAGCTATAAAGCCAAAACTCGCCCACTTTGGCCCGGATAAAACCAACGCCCCTTTGAATGCTTTCGGGTTGTGCGCCTGGCGCCCAGATTGCTGCCGATTTGGCTGGATCTAGAATGTAGTTATGCGTCTCGGCTTTTTTAAACGGCTCGCTGATTAGGGCTATATCTGCCCTCTTCTCCCTTAAGGTCTGCTCGAGTAGGCTATGAGCTACTTCGCAGTGGTTGAGGTTGACTTGAATGAACCTCATGCCCTTCTTTGTTCTTTGCCTTCTGGTTTGCCTAGTGGGCATCTCCTGCTGCCAGCTACGTGGGCAAGCTCTGCCTTGTTTGCAGCAGCGCAGAGGAAGCATTTTGCCTCCTTCGAGCAGGAAGGGTTTCGAGCATCACCGGTTGATCGTCACTCTATTGTTAAGAACATTTTGATGGCAATATCTTTCGACTCCCTGCTACAATCCAAGCTTCGTGTTTTGTGGCATTATCTCTTTCGACTTTCTGCTGATTTTGGAAGGGGTAGCGAGTATTAGTGCTCGGTGCCGATTGGTAGATCTATTGTAGCGGCGACTGAAGAGTCATTTTTCAAAAAAAAAATATATAATAAATAAAAAAACTAAAATTGTAAACAAATACAAACGATATACATATCGGCTTTGTAAATTGGTTTTTTATAACCGAAAGTTAAAGTAAAGCTTTTACTTCGGGAGTTGCCCAATTGTTAAGCGGAGTCAGCTGCAGCAGGGAGGCTTAGGAAAGCTGCAATATCAGCTGTTCTGCATTTCCGGTAACATAAATGGCATGTAGGTTGTTCCATGCTCGGTCTTTTCTATCGAACCCCCACCAAGTGCAGACGCCTAATAATATCTCTCTCTGCGAGTGTAAATTTTATAAGCGCAAGATCAGCGCAAGTGCAAAGTGGTTATTTTTTTTTGTTATCCCCAAATACCAAGTAAGTCGCAGATCATGCGTATGTTTTTATTGTGTTTACATGCATACGCTTATCTAGATTTGCAACGCTGATAAGGGCAGCCTAAGCCTGTGTTTGTGGGTTTTTTTTTGTTGTTTCGCGGCTTTATAAAAGCGCGACCTCGTTGCGGCCTTATCAAAATTTATCAGGTGAATATAAAATATGGTTTCTAATACCTCCAGGGTACTTATTGTGGCCGTTTTAAAGATTCAGGCGGTCCACATCAAAGCACCCCGGGAGACCTCCTGGTGGAGGCTCCCAGATCAGCAGCGGCTAAACCTCGATCGGTTAGTCCGTGAACCTCATCCCCCTCCCCCTCATCATCATCATCATCTTCATCTAATAATACAGTGGCGGCCGAAAATTAACACCCAGTAGCCGGAAAACTGACTGCAGGGATGGAATAAGGGAATTTGCAAACCCACGAAGTCAAGACCCGTTAAACGAAAGGCCGTTGACCCCACCAGCCATGGAATAGGGAGCAAAAGAGAAATTATTAAATCCGCTAGCCCAGCCGCCCAGCTCCAAGCTCGTGGCGATCATTTTCTTTTCTTTTTTCTCATCTACATTTCATCCCCCAAATCACGAGAGTATAAAACTGTTTTAAATTTTATTTTCTTTGTTCAATAGTTTTAATTTTAAGTTTAAATTTAAATTAATTACAGGCTTTTAAGGAAGTGAAGAAAACGGAATTGGAAAATATGAAGATAATATTTATTTTTTAAACTTTCGCGAACAAAATGGTTATCAGTTTATTTTTAAATCGTTTAATTTTTTAATTCTCGAGCGGAAATAAGTTTGTTTTAAAATTCTATGGTGTACAAAGCCCTCATTACACTCATTTACAGCAACCCAAAGCAGAGATCGATCTTTCGCCGATGGATTTACAGTGAGTGGTTTATTTACCTTTTACATATACACTGTAAAAAAATTTTTCGAGTCCCACTGAATTTTAATTCTATAATTTAATGCATTCATCCTTCATCTTAACACAAACAAAAATAAAAAGAGCACGAATTTCATTTAAATGATTTAATTGATGACTAACGAATACTCTATCCTAATGAATTTTAAATATTATCATTTTTCTAATACCTTTATTTGAAATTTATTTTATTACTTTCAAAAAATGATATTTACTCATACCAACTTTTATTATATTACATATATACCCCTATTTCTTTAAACATTTACATATTAATTTACATTTTTTATAAATCTTACATATAAGTTTCCCTCCCGTATAATTAGGATTTGTTTTATGCAAGCAACCGTTTAGAAATAATGTCAAACGCCTCTTTAGCCTTAGCCAAATTTTTATTAGTTTTAATTTGAATTAAATCTGTTTTATAATGAATTGAATACCTCCTGTTTGAACTGAGCTGATGACTCCACGGTTGTAGTAGGGTTGGGGTTCTTAAACCCCTTTTAAGAATTTGTTCGTGGTTAGAATCCGGTGTCCTTTGTAATGGACGACTCTGGGCCTGTCTAAGGTGTTTCTCCTCTACGGACCTGGCATACTGTGTGCCTCTCGTGGTTTGCCTCTATTTCCTGAGCCATTGCCAAGGCTGATGGAAAGTCTGTAGGCTGAGCAGCAAAGAGTACATCGGTTAAGTTCCTTTTCAGCCCGGAAATAAATACACGTAGGGCATCAGCCCTATACTTATCGTTCATATATCGGGTACGGTCAGTCTCATATGTCATATTGGTCTTATTTTTAATGAGTGTCAGCTTCTTTTCAAGCTCCTCATAAAACTGTGTAATAAACATTTGCCTTAGTGTCGTAAGCTCCTGCTCGAGTAAGTATAATGAACGCTTAGCGGAATAAGTGAAGTCAAGCCGGTTTATAATAGCGTCAAAATTAAGAACTGTGTTAAAGGATAGAATCAGGATAGGATAGGGGCAGATACTGTCTCAGTGCTAAACCTATCTGTGACTTCTCTCAATTTCTCCTCAAAATCCTGTTTCTGGACCCGTAATGCGGCCGAAACCGCTGAATTTATGATTGCCTGCATTTGTTGTGGATCCATACTTTGTTTTTATTGTAATATACGTTCGGCGGTTTCTGATATAGTGAGGTTACTTAGCTGAACAACCAAGTCTTCGGACTCTGAATCGCTACAACCGCTATCAAGACCAAACTCAAGCAAGCGAGGAACAAACAAAAAGAAGTCTCAAAAAATTAGACAGTCGCCAAGCTAGGCGCTAAGCTAAGCTATCTATTTAACTATTAACTATTTACCGTAATCTTCTCCGCGAAATAGATTTTACTGATTCGAAAGAAAAAACACCGCGACACACAAAGAAATGAATTACTCTAACTTCTTGATTTTAATACCGACACTGTTTTCAAAAATAAATATTTTTGTTTCTTTTGTTTGTTTTTGGCAATTCATAAAAAAGGTTTCACTTAAATGAATCTATAAATGTTTAACTTCAATCGGAATTGACTTAACTTTGGTGTGGTTATAAGTTAGAAAGATTGGACTTGGTACAGATTCCATTTTGGCTAAAATATTCTGATTTGCTAAATTTTAAGGATTTTAAGGATCGGCCGACTATATCCTATAAATTGCACAACCTTGCTAGTTTTAAAGATGCTTGGGGCTGTTTCCAACATTTTTTGTAGAAAACTGATTTCATGGTGAAACATTCATAAGGATCAACTATGAAATTTGGAAAATCGGTCTATGCATATGAAACTGCGTTTTTTTTACATCTTTAGAGATTTATTTTAAAAAAATGGTGACAATTTCAATCTTCAAAGTATGCCACTTCAGAAGCCACACATTTTGCACATCTTTTGGGCAATTTATGAATTCCTTGCGGCCGAAATGGTTTGGCCAAGATTGGGATTGGGCCGGCTGGCCTGTGCTAACATAGGTTTTTTTTATTTGTGGTTTTGAAAATAGATCCACTTTTCATCCCCAGTGACAATGCAATGCAAAAACGGCTTTCTTTTCTACCGTTCCAAGATAATTGCAACGATGCCCGCGAATCGTGGCTTGAGCAGTATTTAGAGATGTCAAAAGATGCTAAAAAATGTGTACCAAATATATATACCATTTGTCGAACACTTTTATTACCGATAATTAACAATGAAGTAAAACACATTTTCATATGCATAGACCTGGTATAAAAATGGAATTTGTACCAAGTCCCATTGTTGGGTCTTGTGCCAACATCAAATATCATAATTATTACTAATTAATTCCCTCAATGTAACTAGCGGCAGTGGTGCACTTATTGCCCGTTATCAGCTGTTCCATATTCTTTGATTCTCCCAGATTCGCATGCGCTTTGTTGTTATTTTGTAGCGCATGCACTTTGGGAGCTTTGGTGGAGCTTCTGCGCAAGCTCTTAGTTTATGCAGTTGTATATTCGGCTTTGTTTGGATCGGCCGGTGCATTTTTTTTGGTGTTGAATTGACCCATATTAAATTGAAATATAAATTGAACCTGGTCTTATTAATTCGGCCGCTATCAAACGCTGATAGCTCAACGTTTGGTGACCCCGACGCAATTGCGCTCTGATTGATTTGTGATCATTAAAGTAACGAGAAGACTTGAAATCTTTGCGATTTCACGGCCTCGTTAAGCAACGGATGGTTGATAAGCTAAAAAGTTGAGCGAGCGTGCATTTGTCAGCGCGTTGCTCATGAGTTGCCCATTCGTACCCCCCTTCGTGAAATTATATACATATATATAAGCATATATATACATATAAGCATATATATGTATATAATTTCACGAAGGGGGGTACGAATGGGCAACATGAGTTGTGGTATGGCAGAAATAGCGGAATATATGCTTATATATATGTATATAATTTCACGAAGGGGGGTACGAATGGGCAACTCATGAGCAACGCGCTGACAAATGCACGCTCGCTCAACTTTTTAGCTTATCAACCATGGCATGGCTATTTCTGCCATACCACAGATGGCGCAACATCCAATAAAATTTGAAGGACCCAATACATTTTTTTCAATTAAAAAATAAATAAAAAGCAAACAAGAAAGGAAAGCTAACTTCGGGCGGAGCCGAAGTTGATATACCCTTGCAGTTCAGTCGCAGTCCGCTAGAAGGCGCCACGCATCATCACTGTGGACGGAAGTCCACGAGGTGACGACCTGCATGCCTAGGCGTGCGCGAGGAAACTCTATATATAGCCGAAGAATTAAAAATTTTCTGTAGGCAACCGATCTAAATGAATGATATACCAATCGAAAGGTATTGTTTCAATTAGATATTTTTTGTCGAAACATATTCCAAAAGTTATTTGGTTTGGGAGAAATTAGGGTGAAAGTGGACACATTTTAGTCCCCAGATCACTGTGGACGGAAGTCCACGAGGTGACGACCTGCATGCCTAGGCGTGCGCGAGGAAACTCTATATATAGCCGAAGAATTAAAAATTGTCTGTAGGCAACCGATCTAAATGAATGATATACCAATCGAAAGGTATTGTTTCAATTAGATAATTTTTGTCGAAACATATTCCAAAAGTTATTTGGTTTGGGAGAAATTAGGGTGAAAGTAAAAAAATTTTTAGTCACTAAAGTGGGGCTGGTGGACACATTTTAGTCCCCAGATAGAATATTATATTCGCATTCTAGAGCTAAATACGCGTCGATTGGTACCTCAATCGACCCGATCCGACATTTCATTCAGAAGTTATTCGAAAAATTCGATTTTTTCTTCTTCTTCAAAATGAAGCCAGTTGTCGGTTTGTCGGTTTGTCTGTTTGCACTATTTTTTTCTTAAAAATCCTGAAAAAAATTGGAAAATGTTTGTTACTATCATATGAGCAACTATTGTTCTACAACTTTTTGAAATATTACGTCAAAAAATTAAAAAAACTTTGTTAATGAAAAAATTCATAACTTTATAATTAAGAAAGATATTAAAAAGAGCTCCACCGTTGAAATGGTTTTTTAAATATCAATTTCACTTTCTTTGAGACCAAACGTCTATATAGTACACAAAAAAAAATACACTGAAAATAAACTTTTTTTTTAAGAAAAAAAATTATTTTTCAAAATTTGGTCGACTGATCCTTTTTATATTGCACATGGGGATAGCGTTTGAGATGACGCAACTTTTGATATATCGCTCATATCTGGCAAAATCCGTTAACTCTAGATATAGTCCTGTAAGTGCAGCTACCCATTTTGTACAGCCTCCTGTGAAGCTTGCATTTACTTATACATGTGTGTGTATTTGATTGGCAACTTTGCTTTTTGGAGTCTGCATATATTTGGTCTATACCCTAAAAAATATGGAGTATATCTTTTCAGATTTTAGTTTATTTATTAAAAAATATAATCCAAATAAAAAAGAGCTTAAAAAGTAAAACATAAACATTGACTCAACTAGGACTCGAACCCAGGCCCACCGTGTTAGGAACCACGACGCTCTCCACTCGGCTAACCTCGAACTTTGTTGCTCGATGGCAACTTTTGATGTAATTCTGCTTTGTGTTTCAGTGTCTCATGTCTTAATGAGAAGAATGCAAAATTTTATGAGTAGAATGCTTTATATGCATATGCCCCCACTGAACATATAATATAATGCATATAAATAAAACTCTGCTTTACTTAAATTACAGCCACCACCGTTTTGGGCCAAATCATGAGTTAAAAGCTAAAAAAAAAACCAGGCAAACCAACTCCGCCAATACTTTTCTAATATTTATTATTTTATATCCCATACCCAAAATAAATTGTTACATTCAACTTTGGTTGAATACAATTGGTTTAACTAGAAAAACTGGAAAAACGTAATTTCCAGTTTTTTTTAATTTTTTATCTTTGCGCATTTATTTTAGATATAGTACATGTTTATTAGATGATTGATCGGATATGCCATAACTTTGTTTTTATACCCTTGCAGAGGGTATTATAATTTTGGTCAAAAGTGTGCAACGCAGTGAAGGAGACATCTCCGACCCTATAAAGTATATATATTCTTGATCAGGATCACCTCCTGAGTCGATATGAGCATGTCCGTCTATCCGTCTGTCCATCTGTCCGTCTGTCTGTCTGTCTGTCGGTTTCTACGCAAACTAGTCTCTCAGTTTTGGAGCTATCGAGTTGAAACTTTGCACACACCCTTCTTTCCTTTGCAGGTAGTATATAAGTCGGAACGGCCGGGATCGGTCGACTATATCCTATAGCTGCCATTTAACTGATTGATCGGAAATGCCATAACTTTGGTGTTTTTTAAGTTAGAGGGTTGGGACTTTCCACACATGTTATATTTGACCAAAATATCTTATATACAAAATTTCATAAGGATCGGCCGACTATATCCTATAGCTGTCAAAGAACGATCGAAATTGGCATAACTTTGGTGTTTTTTAAGTTAGAAAGATGTGATTTGGTACAGATCACTGTTTAGGCAAAATAATTCGATATGCTAAATTTCATAAGGATCGGCCGCCTATATACGATATGCTATATATCTAATAATATAAGATGCGTGGCGCCACCTAGCGGACTGCGACTGAACTGCAAGGGTATATCAACTTCGGCTCCGCCCGAAGTTAGCTTTCCTTTCTTGTTTTTTATAAGTTAGAAGGATGGGTCATAGTACCGATTGCATTTTGGGAAATCTTATCCGATTTGTAAAATTTTATTAGGATAATTGGCTTAACTTTGTTGTTTTGAAGCTAGAATGATGGGACTGTCTACGGTTTCGTTTTGGGCAATCTAATCCTATGTTCATAAGAATCGGCCAACTGTGTCCTATACCTGCCATATAACTGAACGATCGGAAATGGCACAACCTTTCTATTTTTAAAGATGCTTGGGGCTGTTTCCAATATTTTTATTAGAAATTTTGTTGATGCTGAAATTCTCATAAGGATCGGACAACTATATAAGATCCGATATATATAATAATAATATAAGCTTCTGCTTAACTGCAAGGGTATATCAACTTCGGCTCCGCTTAAAATTAGCTTTCCTTTCTTGTTTTTTTTTTATAATTTATTTTATAGTGGAACTCTCATAAGGATAGGCCTCTCATCTGTTAATTTGTTAAAATAATTTGGTTTCCCACAACTACGAAAAAATGTTGGATTTTAAATACATTTTTGGGAAAATTTTTAATTAAAATTTTTAAACTAACCAAATTCCAAAACCTGTGTAAATTAAAAATACGTATAACTTCAGAGCCACTGAAGCTATCGAAAAATTCTTTACGTCTATGGAAAGGTTTTTAATTATTCCACCTTCTTGAATGTCAAAATCTATAGAGTTAAAAAAAAAGAGTTTTGATGTTTATCCTTACAATTAAAGTATTGCTAACTGTGCGAATCGCCTGTCAAGAGGTTACTTCCATATATATATATTCTATATATTATGCGTTCTGTTTTAAATAATTGAAGATCAATATATACAAAAAACAACTGATATCATATAAAAAAACCTCTTGACGAGGTAAAGTACCGGTGACGAACCTGCATGCGAAACCCAAAATTTCTGATATCAATTTTAGTGACGAAAATATGCTATATAGGTGTACAAAATTGCATATAAAAAATATTCTTGTTCGGCACGTGCAAGAAAAATAAAAAAAATCAGTTACGTGCCGAACAAGAATATTTTTTATATGAGTAGAATCATCAGAATTTAAAATATATTTAAAGAATACCTTAAGTCCGTGCTTACGAATGAAAAAGGGGAAAAAAATAATGTATTTCTGGCAGATGTTTTAGATGACTTAAAAAATAAACTAAAATTAGTTTAATTTTTATACCCTTGCAGAGGGTATTATAATTTTGGTCAAAAAAGTGCAACGCAGTGAAGGAGTCATCTCCGACCCTATAAAGTATATATATTCTTGATAAGGATCACCTCCTGAGTCGATATGAACATGTCCGTCTGTCTGTTTCTACGCAAACTAGTCTCTCAGTTTTAGAGCTATCAAGTTTCCTTTGCAGGCAGTATATTAATCGGAACGGCCGGGATCGGTCGACTATATCCTATAGCTGCCATATAACTGATTGATCGGAAATGCCATAACCTCGTTGATTTTCAGTTTAGAAAGATGGGACTTTCTATGCATTCTAATTTGGGCAAACTTATCCGATCTGCCAAATTTCATAAGGATCGTCCGTCTATATCCTATAGCTGCCATATAACTGATTGATCGGAAATGTCATAACTTGCTTGTTTTTCAAGTTAGGATAGGAGTTTCAGTGGATTCCTCTTTGAGGCAAAATAATTCGATATGCCAAATTTCATAAGGATCGGCCGACTATATACGATCCGCTATATATTTAATAATACACACTTTTTACCAAAATTATAATACCCTCTGCTATACCCTTGCAAAATAAAGTGAGGGAGAAAATAAAAGTTCATTACCTAAAATCATATTTAAATGTAGAAGCCCTCGTCATAATAAAACGGGAATAGGAACAGGATGGAAAGCTGAGTTAACAACCTTACGACACTCCTCAGCGCGGAAGCTAGCGGATAGTGCCGACGAATACTGGATTATTTTCGTTTTGTCATCCGAATTAGACATCGATACGCGCCAAGCTTGGAATGAGTGCAATGAGTCACAATCGTCACTAATCACACTTTGGAGCATATTTCCGCACCAGGCGTCAAAGGCACTTCTGCCCACCATCGTAGCAAATGTCGTCTACTACTATTTGCAGGATAGTAATTAAGACGGGATCTACCATTACATTGGCTTGGGAAGCATTCATTTAACAAATTGGCGTACGCCGCAAGATTGCTCGGGTCTAAGTCCATCTTCTCTACCATTGAAGCAGATTTACACGCTACCCTAGGCACGCCCGGCTTAATCGACACTCTCATATAAGCATTTGAGAATTTATACACTGGAGAAACTGGATATCTTGGTAATGATTAATCGTGTGCAATTAATAAAGTCTTTGGTTGGGTCGTTACAGGTTCTTATCCATTTAAGGAACTTTTCTCGACCTTCGGGCAACCCTACCATGAACCGACTATGAACTGAAAACTTATGTAGTCATCACTTCAAATTTCAAACAAAATATGACCACGCAGCGGATGTTTATAGTAATTCAATTTTTTCCCACCAGCTAAGCTGTGTGCGTTATATGTAAATGTATATAAACATACATGTTTATGCGAACGGTGCAAGTTTTAACCTTTTACTTTGTATGTATGTAGGCAGCCACGCCGCTGCCGACGTAGCCGTCGACGCAGCCCGCAAAGCAAAGAGTATTTTAACACTTAAAAATAAAGATGTAAAGTTCATTCGGATAGCTCTTCGGAACAGAACAATAAAACCCCTCACTCAGAATATCAAACCTGAAAACCATGTATTTTTGGCGTACATATATATAATTCAAAATTGTTTGAACAGCTCTTTGTAAAACTGTCGGCTTACTAATTTCTGGTTCGGTACTAGAATTTTGAAGCGTCCGACGGGACCAATGCTATCTGCAAAGGTTTATTTTGCCTAAGTCGATGCATATTTTTCTCCCCCAACGTTCCCCTCTTTCTCTTTATTTTTCAATGTCGTATATATTTTTATTGTTTTTTACAACATTGGTGTAGGGAACAGCATTTCTCCCTCACTTTATTTTTATACCCTTGCAGAGGGTATTATAATTTTGGTAAAAAGTGTGCAACGGAGTGAAGGAGACATCTCCGACCCTATAAAGTATATATATTCTTGATCAGGATCACCTCCTGAGTCGATATGAGCATGTCCGTCTGTCCGGCGGTCCGTCTGTCCGTCTGTCTGTTTCTACGCAAACTAGTCTCTCAGTTTTAAAGCTATCGAGTTGAAACTTTGCACACACCCTTCTTTCCTTTGCAGGCAGTATATAAGTCGGAACGGCCGGGATCGGTCGACTATATCCTATAGCTGCCATATAACTGATTGATCGGAAATGTCATAACTTTGGTATTTTTTAAGTTGGAGGGTTGAGACTTTCCAAACATATTATATTTGACCAAAATATCTTGTGTACAAAATTTAATAAGGATCGGCCGACTATATCCTATAGCTGTCTGTTGGTACTTGTGCCAGCATCTAATAACATAATTATTGCAATTTAATTCTCCCAGTGTAACTAGCTGCAGCGGTCCACTAATTGCCCGTTATCAGCTGTATTATATTCTTTGTTTCTCCCAGATTCGCATGCGCTTTGTTGTATTTTTGTAGCGCATGCACTTTGGGAGCTTTGGTGGAGCTTCTGCGCAAGCTCTTAGGTTTTATGACTTGTAATTCGGCATTGTTTTGGACCGGCCGCGGAATTTGTTTTGGGGTTAAATTGACCCATAATAAATTGATTTGTAAAATTGAACCTGGTCTATTAATTCGGCCGCTATCAAAACGCTGATAGCTCAACATTGGTGACCCCGACGTGATCGCGCTCTAATTGATTTGTGATCATTAAAGTGCTTAAAGGAAACCTTGTAAAGGAAAACTTGTTGCTATTGTTTCCATTACATTGCACCTTGCACAAACACAAATTACATAATGGAGTCTGGAGACTCATTTAGTGCCTCGGTTCCTGCAAGCAGGGAAAGGATATTGCGGCGAAGGGCAGAAGTGACCTGCCAGGAGATGGAAGCCCTGCATAATAAGGTCAAGGCTGCAGTGCAGAAGGGAGATTTGACCATCATGGTACTGGAGCCGTTGGAAATTGCGTTGCGCAAGAAATTCACCGCACTCCAGGATGAGTTAGAGCGATTGAGCTCAGTTGAAGTTGGGAGTGAATTATGCTGGAAGTTCTCCCAGCTTGCCGCTGATGTGCGCTTTGACATTCAGGTGGGAATGGCAAAGCACTCCATGAGGGTACCTGCACACTCCACTCGTTTCGACGGCACCAATGGTCCCACTGCTTCGTCCATAGCAGAACCAACCATAGCGGTGGTGAAGGTGCAGGATGGTCCGTTGGAAAATCGTCGCTCATGCAGTCAGGATTACCCGCTGGACCGCGACATCCAATCGGGTTTTCGGGATTTGAAGTTGGAACAAACCTTGAACAACGATCACGATAGCCAGGACGTGGGCCATTTCGTCTCATCAGTGCCCCTGCTATCCACCGCTCCCCCCGTGGTCGCTATTTCAACGTCGCATCTGGCAGTTGTCTGCGATGGATTTTCTGAAGCTGCTATACTTAATCCCTCATCTGGCCCGGGATTTGGATTATTGTCACCGTTGCCGATTAAGTCAGCGCCCAGGTCTGACTCCATTCTGGACTCTAGCCTGCACCCTTCCAAATCGCTGCTGCCGCCGTCTGCAGCTGCCAAGGTGGCTGCTGCTCCAGCCGTGAAGGCTCCCGATCCTGGAATCGAAAGGTGCGCCTACGCGCAATTTCGGAAAGAAGTTTCCTTCCACTTTCGCCACTCTATTGACGCCTGGTTCGAGCGTTCTCTGGATCTGGATGGACACGGCAGCCTGCAACTGAGAATTATGGACCTTGATCAGCAATATTATGTGATGAAGCTGTCCCATGCCCCTAAGGATTTTTTGTTGAAAGATGGAATTCAACGGGGGGAGGATGTTGGGACTTGTGCCAGCATCAAATAACATAATTATTGCAATTTAATTCTCCCAGTGTAACTAGCTGCAGCGGTCCACTAATTGCCCGTTATCAGCTGTATTATATTCTTTGTTTCTCCCAGATTCGCATGCGCTTTGTTGTATTTTTGTAGCGCATGCACTTTGGGAGCTTTGGTGGAGCTTCTGCGCAAGCTCTTAGGTTTTATGACTTGTAATTCGGCATTGTTTTGGACCGGCCGCGGAATTTGTTTTGGGGTTAAATTGACCCCTAATAAATTGATTTGTAAAATTGAACCTGGTCTATTAATTCGGCCGCTATCAAAACGCTGATAGCTCAACACTGTCATAGAACGATCGAAATTGGCATAACTTTGTTGTTTTTTAAGTTAGAAAGATGGGATTTGGTAAAGATTCTATTTTGGGAAAAACAATGTGATTTGTCGAATTTCATAAGGATCGGCCAACTATATCCTATAGCTGTCATATAACTGATTGATCGGAAATGCTATAACTTCGTTGTTTTTCAAGTTAGAAGCATGGACTCCTCTTTTGGCAAAATAATTCGATATGCCAAATTTCATAAGGATCGGCCGACTATATACGATCCGCTATATATCTAATAATATAAGATGCGTGGCGCCACCTAGCGGACTGCGACTCAACTGCAAGGGTATATCAACTTCGGCTCCGCCCGAAGTTAGCTTTCCTTTCTTGTTTTATTTTTTTATAGAGTACATCAAGTGGTTTTTATACACAAGGTGCGTTCCATGGTGAAGTGTGAACACTCTGGTCCAAGAATTTACGGAAGCCTGCAATAATGCAAATGTAATACGTATCCCTTATGGTCGGCAATGCTAGAAATGGTCCGAACGACATGCAGAACGGTATTCAACAGGGTGAAGGACGGTGACAAGTCAGCCCTCTAGACTGACTACAAGGCGTCCCTGGCCACTGGCAAAAAAGCCATCCGAAAAGCTAAGAGCTCCTCATGGAGCTCTTTCTGTTCGGAAAATGAAAATAAAGGTCAAGGAAAATCCTATCCCAATCAGCCACGATCCTAGGCTATCTTAAGAGGGCATGCGCAGTTGGAGCGCCAAAAAATAGAATTTTTTTCTCGTAAACTATAAACTTAAATTTGAAAAACAAAAAAGTAGAAAATATTGAGCAGTTTCAAAGCTATGCCCCGTCGAAGTGACGTCCGTCTGAAAAACACGGGTCGCGGTGACCAAGACTGTGGAAATCTGGATCGTTTGAAATCAAAAAATGAAAAGGATTTAAATTTATTGAAAGTTTGTCTAGTACTTAATCGATGGATATTAAAAAAAAAAATATTCGACAAAATGGCGACCTATCAAAGTTGAACAATCGTTTTACGTATTAAAAAGCGGTAGTTTTTCAGCTGTAAAAAAAAAGTTTTGCATAAAAAAATCAATCCTTCGATTAAGTACTAGATTATTATGTATTAAGGGGGCATGTTATTATTATACCCTTGCAGAGGGTATTATAATTTTGGTCAAAAGTGTGCAACGCAGTGAAGGAGACATCTCCGACCCTATAAAGTATATATATTCTTGATCAGGATCATCTCCTGAGTCGATATGAGCATGTCCGTCTGTCCGTCTGTCCGTCGGTCCGTCTGTCCGTCTGTCTGTTTCTACGCAAACTAGTCTCTCAGTTTTAAAGCTATCGAGTTGAAACTTTGCACACACCCTTCTTTCCTTTGCAGGCAGTATATAAGTCGGAACGGCCGGGATCGGTCGACTATATCCTATAGCTGCCATATAACTGATTGATCGGAAATGCCATAACTTTGGTGTTTTTTAAGTTAGAGGGTTGGGAGTTTCTACACATGTTATATTTGACCAGAATATCTTATGTACAAAATTTCGTAAGGATCGGCCAACTATATCCTATAGCTGTCATAGAACGATCGAAATTGGCATAACTTTGGTGTTTTTTAAGTTAGAAAGATGGGATTTGGTAGAGATTCTATTTTGGGAAAAACAATCTGATTTGTCGAATTTCATAAGGATCGGCCAACTATATCCTATAGCTGCCATATAACTGATTGATCGGAAATGCTATAACTTCGTTGTTTTTCAAGTTAGAGGGATGGGAGTTTCAATGGATTCCTCTTTTGGCAAAAAAATTCGATTTTCCAAGTTTCATAAGGATCGGCCAACTATATACGATCCGCTATATATCTAATAATATAAGATGGGTGGCGCCACCTAGCGGACTGCGACTCAACTGCAAGGGTATATAAACTTCGGCTCCGCCCGAAGTTAGCTTTCCTTTCTTGTTATGTATTAAGATGGTTTCAGAGGCTGAAAAATAACAGATTTTTGCGATTTTTTTTTTATGTCTGAGTAAATATTTCAATTCCATTTTTTTACACGATTAGTGGCTATATTTGGAGAGTATCTAGGAATTTTTATTTTTAAGAAATAATTATAATTTATCCCGTGACGGGCAGTCGGCCGGAGTCGCTTCCAAAAATTGGTCTCTTGCGGTGCGTAAAGTCTGGCCTTACAGTGTTATCGGAAATAAAAAAATTGAATTGATTTACTTAAAATATTAGTTTCTTGTGCGGATGAACGAAACCATTTTGAAAAATATGCGATTTTGAATTTTTGGCGCGGTTGTAAAGTCGGAAATACCATTTTTACATAAAAATCCGCCCATTATTGCCCGTAAAAATGGTAAAAAAAAAATTTTAAAAAAAAGCGTTCGTTCATCCGCAAGTATTTATTGTATTTAAGATGTGTGCAAAATTTTATTTAGATCCGAGCATTACTTTTTGAGTTACGTTACGCACCGACTTGAAAAAGTTGTTTTTAAGAAATCGCGTCTAAAGTTTTAAAAGCAATGGAAAGTATATGGAGAGAAAGAAACTAGAAAATCGGTATCTCAGCAAGTTTTAGTCCGATCGACATGAAACTTTCACAGGATATTCCTAAAATAATGTTCTATTATACAAAAAATTTCTGAAAAAAAAATTTTTTTGAAGTCTCAAACCATCCTGCCCCCTTAAAAAAGCATGCTAAATTTCAAGACAATCGGGTCACTAGTTTTCGAGTAAGAGTGGTCACCGACTTCAAAAACGTAGTTTTGAGAAAAACGTGTTTAAGTTTCAACTCACTATTAGATATACCGGACGACCCTACCTTTAAACATGTGTATCTCAATGAATTTTCACCGAATCATTTCAAAATTTTGTGAACACATTTCTAAATATATGCATTTTCAGAAAATGAAAAAAAAATTAGTTTTTTTGAAAATTACAAGTGCGCATGCCCCCTTAAGATAACAGATGACATAGATATTATTGTTAATCGTTAAAAAAAAGTTGTACCGAGAAACTGTTGTTTAAACCTATTTTTACATGGCATATATTAAATGAATCCTTATTGAATGAATTTTGTATTTATTCATAGCGAACACTGAAATTTTGAAGTCCAATGTCGAAATAATACAAAAGTATCCCTTTGTACATTTCCATTACACATTTTGTTTTTATTATTGTCTACGGGCCATGCATATACGGGCATTTCCTAATGTCACAAGCGTATGAACCTAACATCGAGAGAAACAGAAGTTAATATTGCCTTGCAGTTAGGTAGCAGCCAATATTATTATATATATCTCGAAACGTATATAGTTAGCCGATTCTTATGAGATACAAATTTTGGATAGAGCCATAAGCAACTTAAAAAATAGCAGATGCAGATATTGGATATAGTCGACCAATCCTTCAAGTCCTTAAGTGTCCTTAAAAAATTTAAGTGAAGGAGACATCTCCGACCCTATAAAGTATATATATTCTTGATCAGGATCACCTCTTGAGTCGATATAAGCATGTCTGTCTGTCCGTCTGTCTGTCGGTTTCTACGCAAACTAGTCTCTCAGTTTTAGAGCTATCGAGTTGAAACTTTGCACACATCCATCTTTTGTTTGCAGGTAGTATATAAGTCGGAACGGCCGAGATCGGTCGACTATATCCTATAGCTGTCATATAACTGATTGATCGGAAATGCCATAACTTGGTTGTTTTTTAAGTTAGAAGGATGGAAGTTGCAATGGATTCCTCTTTGGGCAAAATAATTCGATATGCCAAATTTCATAAGGATCGGCCGACTATATACGATCCGCTATATATCTAATAATATAAGATGCGTGTCGCCACCTAGCGGACTGCGACTCAACTGCAATGGTATATAAACTTCGGCCCCGCCCTTTCTTGTTGTAAATTGTACCAGTTGTGCCAGTTGTAAAACTGGCGTCAAAATCCGAAAAACACGAATAAAAGGCAAAAATTGCAGTTTTTTGTGTAAAAATGTTGTCCTTCTTGTTTAAAAAATATGAAGATTTATTTTTTTTCAAAAGCTAAAACCTAAAAACTATTAAAAAAAGCGGCACTTTTGAAATCGGTTTAAAAACAAGAAAGCAAAGCTAACTTCGAGCGGATCCGAAGTAACCCTTGCAGTTAATCTTGCTGATGACGCAGTTTTTTCTTCCAAATAAACCTGTTTCTTTAGTTTTTAATTTAATAAAAATCTATGCAAATACCAACTGCGTTCTAAAATATGTTTTTATTAAGAGAATTAAGGGGGCAGGATGGTTTCAGAAGCTGAAAAATAGCAGATTTTTGCGATTTTTTTTTTTATGTCTGAGTAAATATATCAATTCAATTTTGTACACGATTAATGGCTATATTTGGAGAGTATTGAGGAATTTTTATTTTTAAGAAATAATTATAATTTATCCCGTGACGGGCAGTCGGCCGGAGTCGCTTAGATTTATTGTATTAAAGATGAGTGCAAAATTTTATTTAGTGAAATAAGTTTGGTTTTATTTTATTGGAGTTTATTTTATTGGAGCAGCAATGGTGCCGCTCCAACGATCGAAATGTCTCTGCTTTTTACAATATTCTTTAAGTCTAACTAAGGCTAAGTCTCATAGCTGCGCTGCTCGCAGGCAGCGGCAGAGAGACGGCTACGTATCTATATACTTATGTATATTGCTATGCGCTCTCAAGTGTAGGCGCGAGGGGTATGCATATGCTGTCCGTTCGTTGCAATTATGCCGACGCTAGCATTTACCGTGTGTGGGCTAAGCCATAACGATCGGATCCTATTTCGGCCACTTAGGAGTTATGACCGGGATTTTGAAATATGTAAACACTGCAACAAAGTGTTACAGTGTGTACCCTTTAAGTATTTTCGGTACAGTGGGTATTCAATATATGTGCATACTACATCTCCCTCCTTTTGAAAAATAACGTAATATAATGAAGTTATTTTTATAATAAAAATTTCTAATTAATACATTCCCTTTTTTTTATTTTTTTTTTTTTTTTTATTTTATTTTATTAGAATTAAAGAAAATGAAATTATTAAAAAAAAAATATATGTTTATTTATTTATTTATATATGTGTGTATATGTATGGCCATACTAAGTACAATTTATGAAATAAAGATTTTTAATCTATCCTTATGAACTGTTTGTTTCCTATGTTTATTATTTGTTATTATAATGTTGTCTCTATCTCCTATTTCCGTTACTATATACGGACCTGTATATTTAGGATCTAACTTATGACCTGTCTCGTTTTTTAATAAAACTTGGTCACCTACTGATATATCTATATCCCTTACTTTATGATCATATAGTATTTTATTTCTATTCTTATTTGCTTCTAACATAACTCTAGCTCTTTTATAGGCGACTTCTAATCTATACTTACTCTCCTTAGCATAGTCATCTATATTATATAGTGCTTCTCTACTATCTATTCTATTAAAATGTTTCGGTAAATTACTTGTTTTACCAAATACTAGCTCATATGGACAATAAGTGTGTGCCATAGAGGGGGTCGTGTTGAAACAAAAGACAAAATATTGAAGCCATACGTCCCAATCAGTTTTATCAACCGATATGTAAGATCGTATGTACTCATTGAAAGTTCTATGACTTCTTTCTATTGTTCCAACTGTCTGGTGGTGGTGTGCTGTGGATGTAATATTTTCAATCTTTAAATATTTGCATAAATCGTCTATAATTGAATTCTTATATTCTGTTCCCATGTCCGTAATGAACGTCTTCATTGGACCGTACTTCAGGATAAAAAATTCAAATATTGCTTTAGCGACAGTATTAGCGTTCTTGTTTGGTACAGGTATGGCAACTAAATACTTAGTTGGGTCACATATTAAAGTGACTGCATACTCATTGCCATTTTCTGATTTTGGCAATGGACCAATGGTGTCCACTATCACTCTGTCGAAAGCGTTTATTGGTGTGTCAGTAATTGTTAAATGAGTCTTTATGTGTTTAGTTATTTTGGCTTTCTGGCATTTTTGACATTTTCTTACGTACTCAGTTATATCTTTAGACATGCCTTTCCAGTAATAGTGTCTTTTTACTTTGGCCAAAGTTTTTGATATGCCAGTATGACCTCCTTGAATTGGATCATCATGAAATGTAGACAAAATTGCTTCTTTATACCCTTGCAGAGGGTATTATAATTTTGGTCAAAAGTGTGCAACGCAGTGAAGGAGACATCTCCGACCCTATAAAGTATATATATTCTTGATCAGGATCACCTCCTGAGTCGATATGAGCATGTCCGTCTGTCCGTCTGTCCGTTTCTACGCAAACTAGTCTCTCAGTTTTAAAGCTATCGAGTTGAAACTTTGCACACACCCTTCTTTCCTTTGCAGGCAGTACATAAGTCGGAACGGTCGGGATCGGTCGACTATATCCTATAGCTGCCATATAACTGATTGATCGGAAATCCCATAACTTCGTTGTTTTTTAAGATAGAGGGTTGGGACTTTCATGTTATGCACATGTTATATTTGATCAACATATCTTATGTACAAAATTTCATAAGGATCGGCCGACTATATCCAATAGCTGTCATACAACGATCGGAATTGGCATAACTTTGGTGTTTTTTAAGTTAGAAAGATGGGACTTGGTACAGATTCTATTTTGGATAAAATAATCTGATTTGCCAAATTTCATAAGGATCGGCCGCCTATATACGATCCGCTATATATCTAATAATATAAGATGCGTGGCGCCACCTAGCGGACTGCGACTGAACTGCAAGGGTATATCAACTTCGGCTCCGCCCGAAGTTAGCTTTCCTTTCTTGTTTTCTTTTAAATTTGTTATTTGGGTCACCGGGTTGAGTAGCGCTGCTCTTAATGTTTTCAAGATTTTATTGCCCATTAATTTAAAATTATCTATTGAAGTATGTTCAAAGATATTTTCCGACGGTGCCACTTTGAGTTGGCTGATTTTATGTATACCGGCTTGCATTTCAAGCCTTTGGAAAAATTGATCTAAGTCAATAACTCCATTAGTATATAAATCGCTAACATCATATCTTGCAGTAATTTTTCTGCCTTGTTTAAATAAACATAACGAATTTTTTATCTGCAAGGTCACTACTTTACGTACTTCATCATTGTTTATGACGTCGTATACGTAGGGCTTAGAAGCTTTATTTAAAGATTGCATAGGCAATTCTTGTTTTTGTTTTTCCGCGCGGAATTTTTGTCTACTTTGATATCTGGTAGTGACTTTCAATATATTTCTAGTTATATTTTGTAGATCTTTGATGGTTATCCTTGATAAAGCATCAGCTACATAATTATCTTTTCTCTTTAAATATTCGACTGTAAAATCGTATTCTTCTAGTTCGAGCCTCATACGTGTCAGTTTAGAACTGGGATTGATCATTGAGAAGAGGTATATTAAAGGTCTGTGGTCTGTTTTTATTAAGAAATGTTTTCCATATATATATGGTCCGAAATGTAATATCGCCCAATGAATTGCAGCTAATTCCTGCTCAGTAGTACATTTGTTACTTTCACCTTTTGTAAATGCTCTTGATGCGTATGCAATGGGAAGTTGGAGACCATTATGGTTTTGAGTTAAAACCGCTCCACATGCTTGCTTACTTGCATCTGTTATTATACAGAATTCTTTAGTGAAATCTGGGTATTGTAGCAAGGTAGGTTCCATAAGTTTTGTTTTTAAGTATTGAAATGCATTTTCACACTCATCCGTCCATTTAAAAGGAACATTCTTTTTACATAATCTTGTTATGTGCCGTGAATAGTCGGCGAAATTTTTTATAAAACGTCTATAATAGTTACAAAATGCTACGAAACGTCTAGCACTGTCCGCGTCGTGCGGAACTGGGTAGTTCATAATGACATCGTATTTCTTGTCATCTGGAAGTATTCCTTTATCAGTGCATTTATGACCTAGAAAAGTCACTTCATGCATAAAAAATGAACATTTTTCTGGATGTAACTTTAGGTTGTATTTTCTACATTTCTCAAAAACATCTGTTAAGTTCTTAAGCATATGCTTTTCGGAACAGCCAATTACTATTAAGTCATCCATATAAAGGAATGCTTGAGAAGGTTCTAGACCAGAGAACGCAATAGTCATCATTCTTTGAAACGAATTAGGGGCTATTTTTAATCCAAAGGGTAATCGCGTGAAACGATATGAGCCGTTGCTCGTTGAAAGGGACGTTATATCTCTTGAGCCTTTTTCGAGTTCAATTTGATGGAATCCTGACATTAAGTCAAGACATGAAAAGTATTTTGCTCGACCTAGTTGATCTAAAATGTCATCAATTCTAGGTAATGGGAATTTATCAGATAGTAATTTTTTATTTATCTGGCGGTAGTCAATTACTAATCGCCATTTCTTAACATTTGACCCGGGGGATGATTTCTTAGGAACAAGTAGCAATGGGCCATTGTATTCAGATACTGACGGTTCGACAATCCCGTCAATGATTAATTTACCTACTTGCTTTTGGATTTCGTTCACCTGACTATGTGGGCTTCGATAGTTCTTTATATATACGGGTTCATCATCTTTTAATCTCAATTTCTGTTTATAAAAATTATTGGTGGTTATTGATTCGGTTTCCAATCCGAATATATCGCTATACTGGGTGCATAAGCTAGAAAGCTGTGACTTGAACTGTGAAGGGAAGTTTTTTGAAAGTTGTGATAGTACGGATTTTTTCCTATTGTCTGAATTTGTGTTGACTACATCGTAGTTCGAAAGTGATTCATATGTTAGGTTATCAGTACTGACTACTTGGTCGGTATTTGTTGTGTTTAGTAGTCTTATGAAGGCATTATTAGATGTTGCTATGGTATTTGCAATATAAATGCCATGCTGAATTTCCTGATTTGGAATAAATACACTGTCTTCTTTTGAGTTAAGCTCAATTTTCCGAATAACTTGGGATCTTGCTGGCAGAAGTATTGAATTATTGCCAGAACTATGAGTTATTGGTACATTAATTGGAAATTTTAAGTTTTGGGTCTAATTATAAGCCAATCTTCAGATGGCTTGAAGTCTAATTGACAGTTGAATAAATAAAGTCGATGCCTATTATTCCATCGCATGGAATTGGGAAATATGAATTTAGAATATGAAAATCGTGTGGAATTATGTATTTAGTTGTCTGTATCTCCAAAGAAACTAACCCTTTGGATTTGGTTATTTCTTGACTTATGCCTTTTATGTCTATGATGTGATCATCTTGGATGTTTTGGAAGGTATCCGAAGTTTCTTTTAAAATGGAAATGTTTGCACCTGTATCTATTAAAAAGATAAGCTCTTTTCCAGTAGCTACATTGAAAAATGAAACGAATATATTTTGACTGAGATTAATGGTGTGAACTCTGACTTCTTTTACTATTGAGTATTTAAAGGGCTTTGGGAGTTTCCCGAAGTGTTTTGGTTAGTATTTTGTGCAAGTTTCCACCGCCTCTATAGCTTCCTCTATATTGGCCTCGTCCTCCCCTGTTATTTTGGTTGTTGTAGTTATTGTTGTTATTTTGGTAATTGTTGTTGTAGTTATTGTAATTTCCACGATAATTACCTCTATAATTTCCACGTCCGCGATATGAGCCGCGCTGTGGATAATTCTTGAAATATAGGACAGTATTTGACTGTCCAGTTGCTTCGGTGCAACTATTGACAAATTTGGAAACAGCATCGTTCATAGTACTAAAGGTGCCAGCTTGCATGATAAGTTTCACCTTATCGATTGTGCAATTTTTAGTCATTGCTTTGACTGCATGCTGCGTGGAATAACTTCTGGCTAGCTCTAAAGGTAAACCATCCGTTATATATGCACCTTCTAATTCTTTCGTCATCTGCTCAATTTCTTGTGTATATTGGTTAGCAGTTTTATTGCGCTGCTGTAGGTTCATCAGCTTCGCTGATAATACTTCTACAGTTTCGCCCTTGACGTTGCCTCTTAGTTTAGAAATCACTTCAGTAATTGTTGTCTCATTACCGATTAGATTTCTGGCGACACCTTTTAGCTTTGTTTTTATTATGGAGACAGCTAATTCTTCGTGCTCGCCTTTTATCGATTCTATTATTTGTAAAGCATCAATGAAACTCGTTAAATTTTCAGCCTTACCATCAAAAACTGGTATAAGCTTGGATGCTGTATTAATAAAATCAATATTTGATTGTGCCATTGTTACAAAGTTAATTATTTTGTTTTCTATTACACTGGAGGTATCTGCATCTGTTGAATTGTCCAGATCAGTGTATACCGCTGGAATAGTAAGATTATTCAAATCTTCATCCTCTATTTTGAGGTTTACTTTGGGAATCTCTTCTGACTCTGATTCATTCGCTTCTGTTGATTCTGAGTCAGGTGCAGTGTCAACTGCTATTGGGGTGTTTAGAACGGTTGGTACCGATATTTCTAAACTGTACTTTTGTTTAACAAATATTAAATTAGATCGTAGTCGAATCAAAAGTTTCGATACCTGTGACCAATGATCTTGATTTAACCTTTCCCTGTGTTTATGTATTAGCATTCGTGCTTCATTAAAGCATTCTACTAATATTTCAACATGCTTCCTAACCGTGTTCGTTTGGATAGGTCTATTCTGGGACTTATATGATCTGTCAAAATTAGTTTTAATGTTTGATAATTCTGTGTATAATTTGTTCCATTCCATGCCTTTAGTTTGGCCGTACTTTGTGAGAGGAATATATTGACATATTTTATATTTATTATTTTATTTTATTTTTTTTTTTTTAATTTTATTTTCTTAGATTTTTAGGTGTTAACATTTATGTGTAATCTGTTGTTTGTGCTATATATATTTTTTCTTATTTTTATTTATTTGCTGCTTATATTTTATCCAGGTCATTTCCCCGGCTCATATACCTTTTTTTCAGACAATTATTATGCAGCTTGTAAATCTTATAAAAAACAGCGGCGCACATAATAACGACAATGATTACTAAAAGTACATGTACCCAATATAGATCAACGTTGGTAGATTCTACCTTGTTGATGACATTGGCAGTGGAATCCACTGTTTTTATGTCCAACGTCATTTTGGTGGGTTTTGCATATACTTTTATTTGTGTTTCATTAAAATTATAAAGATCTTCTGTTGAAAATTTACTTATCGCATTAATGCGCATTTAAGTTAACAAGCTTCCTACCTAGTTTTTTGCGTAGCTTTACAGGCTACACGTCTAATCGAGCAGAAAAGGTTCCGCTCAATTTTACAAAATATTATATTATGGATATAAAAAAAATATGCATCGCAGTGCAATCAAAAAAAAATATGCAGCGCAGTGCATGGAAAAAAAAAATTTTTGCTCTCAGGCTTGGTTTACTTCTTCCTTCCTTCCACGTCAGCTGGTCGTCGCCGGTTTGGCTACGCTGACGCTCCCTCGAGGGCGCAGGTGGCGGTCGTGCCTCCCACGCTTGCTATTTGCTGCTACTGTTTTGGGTTGGTCTTCGCATTATTCTTCGGCTTTACGCATGTGCAATTGCATGCTGCAGAGTTGAGAGGTCCGGGGCAGTCGGACGGGCAGACCTGTGGTCGTTTTGGCAGAGGCTTGGAAATATTTTGTGTCGATATTAGTTTTTGGTTTATAACTTTAATTTGATTTTCCGAGTGAGTTGTGCTCTGTGGTACTGTGTTTTGGAGGGTTTCTCTTAAAAATTCAAGCTCGTTGTTTAGCTTTTGCGCCGTCGTCCATGCGGGCGGTGTTGATTGAGCAAATAGTAGCCACTTTATGCGGGCTATTCTTTTGTTGATTTTTTTCTTTAGACCTCCACGTACCATTGTGCACACTCTACTCACTCAGACGTTTTTCTCGTATGATGTATTTTTCCTTTTGCATTTTCCATCCTTTGGTTCCTTTTAGCCTTGGTTCCGAATATCTTCCTAAGTCCTCCAGGACTCATGTCACGGTCGCCATGAAATAAGTTTGGTTTTATTTTATTGGAGTTTATTTTATTGGAGTTTATTTTATTGGAGCAGCAATGGTGCCGCTCCCACGATCGAAATGTCTCTGCTTTTTACAATATTCTTTAAGTCTAACTAAGGCTAAGTCTCATAGATGCGCTGCTCGCAGGCAGCGGCAGAGAGACGGCTACGTATCTATATACTTATGTATATTGCTATGCGCTCTCAAGTGTAGGCGCGAGGGGTATGCATATGCTGTCCGTTCGTTGCAATTATGCCGACGCTAGCATTTACCGTGTGTGGGCTAAGCCATAACGATCGGATCATATTTCGGCCACTTAGGAGTTATGACCGGGATTTTGAAATATGTAAACACTGCAACAAAGTGTTACAGTGTGTACCCTTTAAGTATTTTCGGTACAGTGGGTATTCAATATATGTGCATACTACATTAGATCCGAGCATTACTTTTTGAGTTACGTTACGCACCGACTTGAAAAAGTTGTTTTGAGGAAAACGCGTCTAAAGTTTTAAAAGCTTTCCATTGCTTTGTATATTGGAGTATATGGAGAGAAAGAAACTAGAAAATCGGTATCTCAGCAAGTTTTAGTCCGATCGACATGAAACTTTCACAGGATATTCCTAAGATAATGTTCTATTATATAAAAAAATTTCGGAAAACAAATTTTTTTGAAGTCTCAAACCATCCTGCCCCCTTAATCGAATTGTATTAAAAAATAATTGTACAGTTCAACCCCTAATAGTTTTGATAATATTTCACTTCAAACGCGAACACCAAGGGGGCGCTAATCTGGTGACGCGCAGTGTATATAGGCGAAGAATTCTTAATGAATCTTAATGAATTATATACCAATCGAAAGATATTATTTCAATTAGATAATTTTTCTCCAAACATATTCCAATTATTATTTGGTTTGGGAGAAATTAGGGTGAAAGTAAAAAAATTTTTAATCACTAAAGTGGGGCTGGTGGACACACTTTAGTCCCCAGACAGAATATATTTCTAATGCTAAATACGCGTCGATTGGTATCAACCGACCCGATCCGACATTTCTTTCAGAAGTTATTTAAAAAATTCGTTATGCGACCTAATGGCAGGGAAGCTCGAAGTTCTGTCGGCCTGGGCGCAAAGGAACGGGCTGGGAGTCAATCCGTCCAAGACAGAGCTCGTGCTGTTTACCAGGAGGTACAAAATACCAAATCTAAGGCTTCCGAAGCTCCTAGGGGAAACACTAGTTCTTAGTGATAGTGCGAAGTACCTAGGCATCACACTAGACGGGAAACACTGGACTGGAAGCTGAACACCGCAAATAGGACTAAGAAAGCGGCAATAGCACTCTATCCTGCCGCAAGGCGGTATGCCTGAAATGGAGAATGTCCCCCAAGATAGTCAGATGGTTATACACAGCGATCATGAGACCAATCTTATTCTATGGAGTTGTGGTCTGGTGGCCTGCCCTGGACAACTGCTTATGCAGGGAAATGTTCAGGAAGACGCAGCGCATGGCGGAAGTCTGTATAACAGACAGTCTACGCACTACGCCTAGCGATGCCCTAGATATCATCCTTGACCTACTACCGGTAGAACTGATGGCGGTAAAGATATGGAGCAAGAATAGTTTTGGTCATACCAGACTGGACCTGCATCACTTCATGCCTGAGGGGGTACGGATTACTGCGTGCCCGTCGACCAACCCACCACTAATTACAAAATCATCATCCCCTCGAGGGAGGAATGGGATGCCCGGACACCGGGACTTCATATCTACACAAATGGATCAAAACTCAACGGCCAGGTGGGAGGCGGTTACTTTTGTGAGCATTTGAGACTAAAGGACTCCCTGACCACTGCAGTGTTTTCCAGGCTGAAGTAGTAGCCATTAGGGAAGCACTGGAATCCCCAGCACTAAGGGGCAATCGGGGTACAATATGCATCTTCTCAGATAGTCAGGCAGCGCACAAGGCACTTGACGGATTCTCGTCCAACTCCAGGACAGTCAATGATTGTCGCAGATCTCTCAACGAGATGTTTCCTCTACCTAGGGGAAGCACTTCGGTGAAACCCTTGCCCTAGCGGTTACACAAGGAGCCCTAGCGGCTCAAGTGGAAGCGGGGGGGTCTTCTAAGTCCCCCTAGCATCACCCTAACTTAACCTATTCAAAAAATTCGATGTTTTCTTCTTCTTCAAAATGAAGCCAGCGTATGTCCGTTTGTCTGGTTGTCTGTTTGCACTATTTTTTTCTTGGCAATCCTGAAAAAAATTGGAGATGTTTGTTACTATCATATGAGCAACTATTGTTCTACAACTTTTTGAAATACCTTAAACTTACGTCAAAAAATTAAAAAAAAAACGTTTTTATTTAAAAACTTCATTACTTTATAATTAAGATATTAAAACGTTAAAAAGTTTTTTAAATATCTATTTCACTTTCTTTAGTAGTAAAAATAGTAAACAAGAAAAAATACTCTGAAAAAAAAATTTTTTTTTTTAGAAAAAAAAGTAATTTTTTTAAATTTGCTTATTTGATCTTATTTATATTGCATGTGGAGATAGCTTTTGAGATGACGCAACTTTTGATATATCGCTTATATCTGGCAAAATTCGTTAACTCAAGATATAGTCCTGTAAGTGCAGCTACCCATTTTGTACAGCCTCCTGTGAAGCTTGCATTTACTTATACATGTGTGTGTATTTGATTGGCAACTTTGTTTTTTGGAGTCTGCATATATTTGGTCAATACCCTAACAAATATGGAGTATATCTTTTCAGCTTTTAGTTTATTTATTTAAAAATAAAATCCAAATAAAAAAAGAGCTTAAAAAGTAAAACATAAAACATTGGCTCAACTAGGACTCGAACCCAGGCCCTTCCGTGTTAGTAACCACAACGTTCTCCATTCGGCTAACCTCGAACTTTTCAGCTAGAAGGCAATGATGTAATTTGATGTAATTCTACTTTGTGTTTCAGTGTCTAATGTCTTAATGAGAAGACTCACAAACGCACAAATTTACGAGTAAAAAGCGTTATATCAGGTTGGCTGATAAGTCCCCGGTCTAACAAAGAAAAACACATTTTTTTGTTAAAATTATTTTTTGTTATTCAACATAGTTCCCTTCAAGAGCGATACAACGATTATAACGACCTTCAAATTTTTTGATACAATTTTGGTAGTACTCCTTCGGTTTTGCCTCAAAATAGGCCTCCGTTCCGGGGATTACCTCTTCATTGAAGCCAAATTTTTTCCCTGCGAGCATCCTTTTGAGGTCTGAGAACAAGAAAAAGTCGCTGGGGGCCAGACCTGGAGAATACAGTGGGTGGGAAAGCAATTTTTTGATGTTTTCGACGGTAACCATCTTTTTCGGGCGTCCACTGCGATCACCGTCCTCCGTGCTTATATCACCACGATTGAATTTTGCATACCAATCAAAAAACAGTATTTTATCAAAACACGAATTTCCTTTTTTAACATTTTTTTCACAATAACAAAAGTTGCTTCACAAAAGACGCTCTATCTCACAAACTAATTGACCCACAGATGTCATATTTTGATACAAATCATTTGAAGCTTAGTACTATATAAAAATAATATGCATTCAATACTAGCGACGCCATTTATGTGTCAGACCGGGGACTTATCAGCCAACCTGTTATGCATATGCCCCCACTAAACATTTAATGCATATAAAATTTATATTGAGATATTATGGCTACCGGATCAACAAAAGTAGTTTCTAGAAAAACGCTATTTTTATACCCTTGCAGAGGGTATTATAATTTTGGTCAAAAGTGTGCAACGCAGTGAAGGAGACATCTCCGACCCTATAAAGTATATACATTCTTGATCAGGATCACCTCCTGAGTCGATATAAACATGTCCGTCTGACCGTCTGTCCGTCTGTCAGTTTCTACACAAACTAGTCTCTCAGTTTTAGAGCTATCGAGTTGAAACTTTGCACACATCCTTCTTTCCTTTGCAGGCAGTATATAAGTCGGAACGGCCGGGATCGGTCGATTATATCCTATAGCTGCCATATAACTGATTGATCGGAAATACCATAACTTTGGTGTTTTTCAAGTTCGAAGGATGGGAGTTTCATGGGGATTCCTCTTTGGGCAAAATAATTCGATATGCCAAATTTCATAAGGATCGGTGAACTATATACGATCCGCTCAGTACTACTCTAAGCTGCGAAGTGTAAAGACGTGTGACTAACGACCAGTAGACAAAAAGAAAAAACCAAACCTTATCAGTTAAAAAAACCAACAACTATAAGCCAGTGATATACAAAAACAAAAAACACAAAACACCAGAGCAAAAAGAGGAAAAAGAGAGGCAGAACAAAAAAAAGGGCAGGTGCCCAAAAACTATTAAAAAATGCCCCCCGACATAAATAGACTATTTAAAACATCCAACACAGAATCGAAATTCATGACCATAAATAGAACAGACAATAATACCCATTCTTGATTAAAAAAGTAATAGACTACACGTGCAATGGTGAAGTGGAGACAGTCAAGGTCACAAAAGTAGGATCATTATTAGTCAAAACAAAAAACAACCTGTAAGCACTAAAACTAAAAAAAATGACCACCTTCCACGACTTTCCTGTAATAGTTAGCGAACACAAAACGCTCAACTTCTCCAAGGGAGTCATAAACTCCAACGATCTTCGCAACATTGACGACGAAACTATTTTGCAGGAACTTAAACCACAAAACGTCTCAGAAATACGCAAAATTAAAAAAATTGAAAACAATGAACCCAAAGAAACAGGACTGATCATCGTAACCTTCGCATCATTAACAATCCCAGAAACAATGATGATTTTTTTTCTCATCTCAATGATGAGAGAGTAAATATACGCCCATATATCCCTCTCCCAATGAGATGCAGAAACTGCCTTAGACTTGGACACCCCCCAATCGCTTGCACATCAAACAAAACCTGCAACAACTGCTCAGCCGAACAACACACAGCCATAGACGAAATATGCTCCAACGACAAATTCTGCATTAATTGTAAATACAGTCTAACAGACAATCAGCACAGCCAATTAGACAAATCTTGCCCTGAATTTGTTAAAAAAAAGGAATTGACATCTATCAAAACAATAGAAAAAGTGGACCACAAAACCGCTCTAAATATATACCATTCTCGACACATCCACCAACCAACTTTATACTTCACCGTTTCAACCGAAAAATCTAACATCCAAGCATCAACAACCACCAAACCGCAATCCATTTCATCCAATCATCTAAAAAATTACAAGAACACTGCCATCACTCCTGCAGCCACTAAACCTCAACAAAGAAACGCAACAACATACGATGATCTCGACTCGCACATGGACACCACCCCACCCACAGCATCCACCTCTACATTAGCTCCTATTTCATCACTAAACTCTTCCATATCGGAAGAACTTAAACTTAGAATCTACACAAACAAACACAACAACCTCGCCAAATCCTTAAAATCTAAAGAGAAAAATGAACAAAAACCAAAAAAAAACAATAAAAACAAGAACCAACTTAATAGCGACAGCGACGGTTTCTAAAAAAAAAAAAAAAAAACAGCAAATTAGTTCTATCAATCAGTCAAATCCAAAAAAAAAAAAAAAACTCTTAAACAATGCTCAAAATAATTCAGTGGAACATGAACGGATACATTAACAACTACAACCAATTACAAATTATTATAAAAAACCATAGCCCTAAGATCTCCATACAAGAAACACACCTACATGGTAATCAAAATATACCTATCCCAATTAATTATACACTTTATCAATTCAACTCTGCCACAAACAGATTTGGGGGAGTTGCACTCCTCGTCCACAACTCATTGCAACATCATAATGAACCAATTAACGCCTTTGACTTTGACACAATAGCAGTAACAATATATTCAAAAATTAAATTCACCATAACATCTTCGTACATACCACCCAACAAGAACTTCACAATCCAAAACCTAAGAAACATATACGACAATTTACAACCTCCCCTACTAATAACTGGAGACTTCAATAGCTGGCACAGAAGCTGGGGCTCAATAAACAACAACAAAAGAGGTAACACACTATTTAAATTTATAAATCAATCCTCCCTCATAACATTGAACAACGGCTCAGCAACCTACTTTACCACACATCACACTTTCACACACATAGATCTCGCATTTGCTTCTCCCCCTCTGAATCTGAACTCCAAATGGCATACAGATAGCTCCCTGGCCTGTAGCGACCACTACCCAATACACATCGACCTATTCGAAGAACACAACATGAACAATCCCACTGAAAGACCAAGATTTAACCTTAAAAAAGCAAACTGGCCCCTATTCAAGGATATCGCAGACAAGTTGTCAACTGACAAACCCCCTAGCTCAAATATTAATAAAGAAGCCGCCAATATAACCAGAATAATAATTCTGGCCGCCAATGAAGCCATTCCCCAATCACGCCACTCTAAGAGAAAGAGGAACGTCCCATGGTGGGATAAAACACTTCAACAATTAAAAAACGAAAAACGAATTGCCTGGAATATACTTAAGAGAAAAATCAACACTACAAACATACTTACATACAAAAAAGCCAACGCTAAACTTAAGCGGGAAATAAAAATTAGAAAAAAAATTTCAATGGAAAACTTCACAGCAGAAATTAACCCAAATTCTCCCATCGGCGAAATTTGGACTAAAATTAACCGTTTCTGCGGCCTTAAAGCTAGGCACAACATCCACTGTCTTACCAATCCCAACGACCCAACACAAAGCATACTAGATCGAAATGAAATAGCTAACACCCTCTGCACCCACTGGTCCAATACCTCATGAGACAACCATTTCCATGCAACATTCTTAGAAAGGAAATCCAACCCGATCCTTAACACACACATCCCCTCACCTGCAGCTCTTAAAATAGAAAAGGATATAACTTTCATAGAACTCCTTGCAGCACTCAACCAACTAAAGGGGAAAACGCCGGGCCGCGACCGCATAAGCTATCCTATGTTAAAAAACCTATCCAAAACACTATAGAATAAAATAGACTTCTGAATCTATTCAACAACATACTCAAATCACACATCCCTCAGCAATACAAGGCAAGCAGTATAATACCCATTCCTAAAGCAAACCTGAACAAAACCGACGTCAACTCATACCGACCCATCTCCCTCAACCCATGCATATCAAAGGTCCTTGACAAAATAATAGCTAAACGGCTATGGTGGCTAGCCACAAATGGCAAGCTTCTAGATAACCGTCAAATGGGATTTAGAAAGGGAAAATCGGTTTTTGATTCTCTAGCTATGCTAGATTATCAGATAACTACATCTCTTTCAAGGAAAAACCATACATCGATTATCTCGCTAGACTTCGCCAAAGCATTCGACAGGATAGGCATCCACAGCATCATTGACGAGCTCAATGCTTGGAAAATTGGCCCAAAAATCTTAAGATATACAAAAAACTTCCTCACCAACAGAAAAATTACAGTTCTTGTAAACAAATCTTACTCCAACCCCCAGCCACTATACAACGGAATACCGCAAGGATCTCCATTGTCAGTGATACTCTTTGCAATAGCCTTTAACCAACTCAACAAAATACTAGCTACCCACAAAAATACAGAATTCACTGCATACGCCGACGACTTTACTATAATGTACAAACTAGGTCAAATACAAAACAGCCTTAACATAGACCCACTACTAAACGACATCAATCAATGGTGCAACTACTCTGGTGCATCACTCTCAACCAGCAAGTGCAAGCACCTGCATATCTGTAGAAAGAAAAACTGCAATTTCACTCTGCAATCCAACAACTCTCCCCTAGAGAATGTCACGTCCCTTAAAATACTTGGCATAACAATAACAAAAAATTACAAATGGAACAAACACATTGATAACCTAGCTCTGGAACTATCCAGAAGACTAGACGTAATCAAATGCCTGTCTAGCAAAAAATTCTGCAGCAACACAAACACAATCATATACGTGGTAAACTCCATTTTAATGTCTAAAATTGACTTCGGCATACATCTATATGGAAATGCACATCGACACTAAGCAAGCTTAAAACGATTTACCACTCTGCAATAAGAATCGCCTTAAACGCCTTCCGCACAACCCCAATCAATAACCTATTATACGAAGCCAACATACTACCGATAGAATATAGGACAACATACGCAACGCAAAAAAATATCAAAATTATAATCAACTCCAAGAACTCGCCAATAGAAAAAATTTACAACAAAATAAAAAACTCTAAAAAAACCCCAAAATTCCCGTCTTCACTGCACAACACAATAGAACATTTAAAAAATCTTAATATACACATATCACCGCTGACATGCAAAAGGGAAAAGACCCCTCACTGGCTGCACCACATCACAAATATAAACACTTCACTTCACACTTTACCCAAGGAAGACACACCACCCTTAACCTACCAACTACAATTCAACGAACTGAAAAACACACTACCAAATAGACATTTCCTGTATACAGACGGATCGAAATCAGCTGACGGAGTGTCATTCAGCGTAACAACAGAAAACGAGATTATAGAACACCACATTCTACCTCAATACTCCTCCATATACACAGCCGAAATATCAGCGATCCTTAAAGCATGCAATTAGCAACGCTAGCAAACAAGGAGGGAAATTTGTAATCTGCACAGATTCCCTCTCAGCTTTACAAGAAATCGACAACATCAAAAACCACAACTTTTACACCTCCTCCATAAGGAATATATTAAATAAAGACAATAAAAATAAAATTCTGCTACTATGGGTCCCAGGACACTGCGGGATCATAGGTAACGAATTCGCAAACGAAACTGCTAAAAAAGCCCATAATTTCCCTCTTATCATCCAAAACAACTTCAACCAAATAGACATCCTTAAACGAAATACTCAACCACTCCTCATCACACTACAAAAACATCAACCACGACAGTGAACCAAGCAAAAACATCTCTCGAGCCGACTCAATTAAATTCTTAAGAATTAGACTAGGACACACCAACCTAACCCACAGTCACTTACTTACTAAAACACCACCTCCAATCTGCCCAAACTGCAACACAATACTAACCCTACAACACTTATTAATCGACTGTCCTGCCCTCCAGCAAGAGAGATCAAAACTAAAATTAAAACAAACATTAACTGAAATCACCTCATTTGATAATATACAACAAACAGTACAATTCCTAAAAAACATAAAAATGTACCACACAATATAAATTGAAACTTCCATATACATACATATGTAAATAGAATCTAATTAAAATACTTAGTCATTAACACTTAATTAAGAACACCACACATGTTACATATTATAAAATAGATCTTAAGCAGAAAACCATTGTAGCTATTGCTTAACACAAAAGCAAAAATTGCCCGAACTTTAAAATTGTTGGCAATTCCTTTATAAATAAAATAATATACGATCCGCTATATATCTAATAATATAAGATGCGTGGCGCCACCTAGCGGACTGCGACTCAACTGCAAGGGTATAAAAACTTCGGCTCCGCCCGAAGTTAGCTTTCCTTTCTTGTTTTATTAATCGTTTATTGGACGCAAGGGAGGGAAACGCCATTTGGAATACTGCTGCCACAGCGTAATTTATTTCTCCTTTTATCGCGCATAGAAAATTTTTTGCAAGAAAGAGAATCTCTGCCAACCATACAGGCGGTTAAAACTAAGGGCAATAAGTTCTGGTTCAATAAAACTTAAAGGATGAAAAGTTAAGAAAATGAGCCGGAGTAAGAATTTCCAGGTCAGCAGGATTACCTGAAATCGATAAAAGAGGTCTTGAATTAACAATTGAGGCTATGTGGCACAAGAAAGTCCTCAACTTCTCGAAGTTAAGAACTGCGGTACCAACTGCCCGATACATGTGGTGTTTTGGCGTCTTTACTGCTGCTTTCAAAATTTATTGGGAACGAATTTTCGCATTTAAAGCCCCAGGACCAGAGTTCAGGTTCATCTCATGAAAATTCGTCACTATAGCCACAATATAGATTGGACATATAAATTATTTAGTTGTCTGGGCCGGCTGGCTGTGCCTCCGGCTGGTTGAATATCTGTGGCGGGGGTCGGTTGTAGGTTGCTGTCGTTGGTGGCCCTCGTCGCAATAGCTCCCAAAGGGTTGGACCTTCAAGGGTGGCAGCCACTGCACAGTGGTTGCGCTTATAGGCCATAATTCAAAAAATCCGCAGAACAGAAAATTTTGCGAAAAGTTAAGGAACTGCCTACACAATGTCCAAGTCTTTCAATGGCAAACCAGATTTTTCTGGAAATCTAAAGGGACTTTCTAAAAATAGAATGCAAAGCTTGAACACGTGTTCAGTTTTGCAGCGCAGCGGCATTAAGTTAACTCTTTGTCAAAACATCATTGGATTTCAAAGTGTTCAAACGTTCGTTGGAGAGGTCCGAATTTTATTATTTAAAATAAATTTTAAAGTTGAAGGTATTTACTTACGAATTACTTATTGTGAAATTGATTTGATAAATATTTTGTTCGTTATGTGTTTTTAATAAATTATACATTTTGTGTATATTATGTGACTTTTAGATATGTTGCCCCCCGATTCTCCATTTATGTATGATATCAGTGCATTTGCCAATGTTTTCTGGTAATAAAAATGTTAAGTTCAGCTGCCGAATTTTGCCGATGTGTACATATCATATAAAAAAACCTCTTGACGAGGTAAAGTACCGGTGACGAACCTGCATGCGAAACCCAAAATTTCTGATATCAATTTTAGTGACGAAAATATGCTATATAGGTGTACAAAATTGCATATAAAAAATATTCTTGTTCGGCACGTGACTGATTTTTTTTTGTTTTTCTTGCACGTGCCGAACAAGAATATTTTTTATATGCAATTTTGTACACCTATATAGCATATTTTCGTCACAAAAATTGATATCAGAAATTTTGGGCTTCGCATGCAGGTTCGTCACCAGTACTTTACCTCGTCAAGAGGGTTTTTATATGATATCAGTTGTTTTTTTGTATATATTGATCTTCAATTATTTAAAACAGAACGCATAATATATAGAATATATATATATAGTAACATATCAACAAAATTTCTTTAAGTGTATATCAGTAAATTTTGTAAACCAATTTTGTAAACCGAAGCTGAAGCCTTTTGTATTGAAATTCGTAATCCAGCTGCAAATTGCATCATTCCAATTTTTGTAAAAACATAAACATTTAATTTTTCAATTCGGCTGAAAACAGTCTCATTTAAGATTTCCAATTTCTAAGAGCCACTTCAGATTGAAAACCAAAACAATATTTTGGTAAACAGAATCCCGACTCAAATCTTTCTCACTCCTTTTAAGTGAAATAAAACTAAACAGCTCAAACCATTCTTAAATGGGCATCCACTTCACAGGAAATTGCACATTTTCTTGTCACCTCGATTAATTGAGACCCAAAGTCTTCCACGTCAACTGACACCTCAAGTAATAGGTTCCGACTCAATCGATTTCCTTCAGAAAACAAAGCCTCTCTGAGAGAAAAGCTTCTTTCGAGCTTTGATCTGCAAAAAGCTTCAGCAAGGGTAGCTATAAAAGGGACTTAGAGCCCCAAAGTTAAGTTAGTTCTGAAACTCCAAAAATTCTAAGCAGTTTTAAAAAAATCACACTGTATCAAAAACGGAACTCAAATAAAAATATATTTTTTCAAACTATTTTTGAAGAAGATATTTAATTGGCGCAGTCGGTAGGATGTGTAAAAGTGACCAGTGATCAATCGAGATCATAGAACATCGTTGAAGTATTTTGTGCTAATGCAACTGCAGCCTTAATACTAACCGCGAGTGTTAATCGCTATTCACATCCGCAAAAGAACTTACGTGTTAGTTTCAATTTGTAGCCCACTTTTCGAAGTGTTACTGCTACCGAAAATATACAAAACACAAAAACTTAAAATAAATTAGTAGCCCGCTTTCATAGTGTGACCGCTACCGAAACAAATAAGAAATACGAACATTACAATGGCCGAACCAGTAGCACAAGTCCAGTTACTCTCCGAGCTACACCTTAATCAGGCTTTAAGCCAGATTAGGCAAGTTCCCAATTTTAATGGAAGCACCAGGGAATTAAGTGCATTCATCAGACGGATCGAATACATTTTAAATTTGTATCCATCAACTGATCCGCGTCAAACAGCTGTATTCTTCAGTGCAATCGAGATGCAATTATCAGGAGATGCCCAGCGAGTGTCACAGATATCAGCAGCAACCAATTGGCCCGATCTAAGGATTGCTCTCATCGATGAGTATAAAACCCAAACCCCATGCGAGGAATTACTAAGACGACTCTACAATACCCCTTTCAATGGAAGCATTCGTAAGTTCGTCGAGGATCTAGAATATAAAATATTTGTCATAACAAACAAATTGTCGTTAGAAAATAACAATTTAAATACAATGATTTATAATAATGCCATGAATAATACTGTAAAAGATGTAATAATGAGAAAACTTCCTGACAGGTTATTCATGACATTAGCAAGGCACGATATAACTACAGTCAGTAACAAGTAGCACAACAAGAAGGTTGTTATGATTCTGGTTCTGATAAAGTTAAATAACAACATAATTCAAAACAAAACGGACAAGATAGGAGAAATTATCAAAGAAATAATAATTTCCAAAGAAATAATTCCTTTTATAATAATAATAATCAACAAAATTATAATCAGCAAAGTAACTATAGACAACCAAATAATTTCAATCAACAACAATTTCAACAGGAATTGCAGCAAAATTTAAATCATGGTAGAGCTCAGAATCCTATGAATTATCAACAGCCAACATCTTCTTTACAAGGTTATAATTCTAACAAACCAGTGAAAAGACAGCGTGAATATTCAAGCGATCAATCTAGAATGGAAATCGAAAATTTTCATCAAATAGCCTCGGATCCAATAGAAGAAATAGAAATCCTTACATCAGAATAACTATTAACAATCGCGCATTTAAATGTGTAATAGATACAGGAAGTTCAATAAACCTAATAAAAGAAAATTATTTTAATTTCCCACAAACATTAAAAACGTTAGAAGTACACACAATTAATGGTGTAATTAAATTAAATAAGTCCGTAAATTTTAAATCAAGTAAACTTTGTCCGATCGATCAACCATTTTGGGTTCACAATTTTTCGCAAAAATATGACATATTGATAGGAAGAGAGTATTTAGAAGCATGTGAAGCAATTATTAATTATAAACAGGAAACAGTCACTTTGAGCGGATTTGTTTTTTCCATGATATATAACCACGAAGATTTCAAGAATTCCGAAATTGAAACATTGGAAGATTATCTCAGTCCACCTTCATCTGAGGATATATCTTTTAATTTTGCAATTAATAATGACTTAGAAGAAAATAATAAATTTCGAATAAATCATCTTAATAAAGAAGAAAGAACTAAATTAAATAACATTTTATTTGAATTTAGGGATATCCAGTACAGGGAAGGTGAAAATTTGACCTTTACCAGTGCTATAAAACATTCAATCCAAACCAAACATGAAGATCCTATTTACAAAAAACCTTATAAATACCCCCAAGCTTATGATCAAGAAGTAGAAGTCCAAATTAAAGAAATGATGAATCAGGGAATAATACGTAAATCGAAATCCCCTTATTGTTCTCCAATATGGATAGTCCCAAAGAAAGAAGATGCATCAGGTAAAAAGAAATTTCGAATAGTAATAGACTATCGAAGTCTAAATGAAATAACTATTGATGATAAGTATCCGATACCAGTTATGGATGAAATACTTGACAAACTTGGAAAGTGTCAATATTTTACAACAATTGACCTTGCCAAGGGTTTCCATCAAATTCAAATGGATGAAAATTCTATTTCAAAAACAGCTTTTTCTACTAAAAATGGACATTACGAATACACACGAATGCCATTTGGTCTGAAAAATGCGCCTGCAACTTTCCAACGTTGCTTGAACAATTTATTAGAAGATTTAATATACCAGCATTGCCTTGTTTACATGGATGACATAATTATATTTTCTACTTCATTAGAAGAACACATATTGTCCATAAAAAAGGTGTTTTCAAAACTTCGAGAAGCTAATCTTAAACTTCAACTTGACAAATGTGAGTTTATGAAAAAGGAAACTGAATTCCTTGGACATATAATAACAACAGAAGGAATAAAGCCAAACCCCCAAAAAATTGAGGCAATACAAAAATTTCCAATACCAAAAACTCAAAAAGAAATAAAATCATTTTTTGGTCTCTGTGGATTTTATAGAAAATTCATACCTGATTTTGCTAAAATTGCAAAACCTATGACTGTAAACTTAAAGAAAGGTTCCACTATAAATTCAACCAATAAAGAATATTTAGAAGCATTTGAGAAATTAAAACTTCTTATTACATCAGACCCAATTTTAATTTACCCTAACTTTGAAAAATTATTTTCCTTAACAACAGATGCTAGCAATGTCGCCATAGGCGCAGTATTATCGCAAAATCATAAACCTATTTGTTATGCAAGTAGAACTCTTAATGAACATGAAATTAATTATTCAGCAATAGAAAAAGAGCTTCTGGCTATAGTCTGGGTCACTAAATATTTTAGGTCTTATCTCTTTGGTAGAAAATTCGAAATCCTTAGCGATCATAGACCATTAGTTTGGCTTCATAATATAAAAGAACCAAACATGAAACTACAAAGATGGAGAATAAAATTAAACGAGTTTGACTTCACTATTAAATATTTGCCGGGAAAGGAAAACCAGGTAGCTGATGCTCTGTCAAGAGTGAAGCTAGAAGAAAATTTTTTAGGAGAAACACCGGATAATACCAAGTCATTACCCACAATAGCAACAGTTCATAGTGCACATGAAGACAATCAGAATTATATAGAAATAACGGAAAGACCTTTAAACTATTACAATAGACAAATTGAATTTCATAGAGGAAACTCAAATGAAGTCAAATTGAGCCAATACTTTCATAAAACCAACCTTAAAATAATTTATAAAGAAATGACCCATGAATATGCAAAAGAATTAATTAAAGAATATTTGTGCTCTAAAAAAAGTGTTATTTATTTTCCTTGTGAAATGGACTTCATAATATTTCAAAATGCTTATATAGAAATCATCAGCCCAAACAACTTAACCAAAGTTATGAAAACTAGTACAATATTAACAGATGTCCAAACATTCGCCGAATTCAAGGAAATTGTCCTTAAAGCTCACGTAGAATTATTACATCCAGGAATAGAAAAACAAACAAGCCTTTTTAAAGAAAAATATTATTTTCCCGATTATCAGAGATTAATTCAGAATATTATAAATGAGTGTGAAATTTGTAACCTTGCTAAAACAGAACACAGAGATACAAAACTTACATTTGAATTAACCCCAGAAACCTTTAACCCCAGAGAAAAATATGTTATAGATTTTTACATGATCGATAATAAACAATTCTTATCTTGCATTGATATTTATTCCAAATATGCTGCTTTAATAAATGTCAACAGTAGGGATTGGTTAGAAGCAAAAAGGGCATTACTCATGATATTTAATGTAATGGGTAAACCAAAAGAAATTAAAGCCGACAAAGACTCTGCATTTATGTGCTCAGCATTGCAACTTTGGCTGCAATCAGAAGATGTAAGAATAACTATAACCACAAGTAAAAATGGCGTTTCTGACATAGAGAGATTTCATAAAACTATTAATAAAAAATTAAGAATTATAAATTGTGAACAGAATCCTGAAAATATAATTACTAAATTTGAAACAATCGTTTATATTTATAATCATAAAACAAAACATAGCTCTACAGGTAGAACACCAGCAGACATTTTTATTTTCGCCGGAACTCCAAGTTATAATATTCAAGTGAATAAAATAAAGAAAATAAACAAGCTTAATAAAAATCGTCATACATTCGATATTGATACTAGGTATAGACAAGCTCCACTTATAAAATCTAAAACAACAAATCCTTTTAGGAAGACAGGCCAAATTACACAAACTGACGAAAAACATTATGTAGAAAAAAATAGAGGTAGAGAAATCACACACTATAAATCGAAATTTAAAAAGAAAAAGAAAATTAATACCAGCAAATATAATAATTCCAGATTTCCACCGGAAGACAACCCAGCTTAATAAAATTATCTTTTATATAATAACTTTATTATGTCTTATATATCACGCCATGTGTCAGAACATAGATATCAATCGAATTCAAGCAAAAAATGGATACTTAATTTTCCAAACAGGTAACATAGATCTTCCCACTAATTATGAATATCATTGTCTCACAGTCAATTTAACTAAAACTGAACAAACTTATAAAAATCTAATGGAACAAACACGAGAATTTGAACATTTGGATCAAATTCAATATCTAAAAGAAAAATTAAATAGAGAAATGAATGGAATAAAAATTGCTCAACGAAACAAAAGAGGACTTGCAAATTTTGTAGGTACCTTTTATAAATATTTATTTGGCACATTGGATCAACAAGATAGGGAAGAATTAGAATCAAAAATTGATAACTTGTCCGAAAATAGTATACAGATCAACGAATTAAATAAAGTTATTGATGCAATTAATAAAGGAATAGAAACAGTAAATCGTTTAAATGAAAACCAAAATGAAAACCAAAGGTTAGCAATCCTTATTTTCAATTTACAAGAATTTACAGAGTACATAGAAGACATTGAATTAGGAATGCAATTTACAAGATTAGGCATATTCAACCCAAAGCTCCTAAAACATGACCCGCTTAAACATATTAATTCAGAAAAATTGTTAAATATTAAAACATCTACTTGGTTACAAGTTAATACTAACGAAATATTGATAATTTCTCATATTCCTCGTACCATTATTAAAACCCCCATTTACAAAATTTTACCGTATCCGGATCAGAATCAGAATATAATAACCGAAACATTGCATGATAAATATTACATAAAAAATCAGCAAGTCTTTAAAGTAAAAACAAAAGAAATAGTAAATAATAAATGTATAATAGGTCTCTTAAGACAAACAAATACAGAATGTAGATATACAAAAATGTACAAGAACTTCGAATTAAATTATATTGAACCCAACATTATAATAACATGGAATTTACCAAAAACTTTGTTAAATCAGAATTGTATAAATAAAGATCTAATAGCAGAAGGAAACAATATAATAAAAGTATTCAACTGTTCTATACAAATAGAAGATGTAATAATAACAAATACTATGCTTGATTACACCCGAACTATTTATGTAAACAACAACATAACTAAACTCGAACCTTTATCGTATATCGTAGCCAAAGAAATATTCCAAAACCACTCAAAACAATATTTTAAAACTCAAACAATTTTACTAATACTACTAGTAGTAATAATTATTATTATAATCATATATTTGATTTATAAATTTAAGAACATCCCAAAAAGGATAATAATTAATTATAAAAAACAAAAGGTTATAACTCCCGAAGAAGAAACTATAAGTTCAGAGAATAAAGAACATGACCTACAGTTATACCCCAAACTAACCGCCTGAGGACAGGCTAAATTCTTAAGGATGGGGAAGTAACATATCAACAAAATTTCTTTAAGTGTATATCAGTAAATTTTGTAAACCAATTTTGTAAACCGAAGCTGAAGCCTTTTGTATTGAAATTCGTAATCCAGCTGCAAATTGCATCATTCCAATTTTTGTAAAAACATAAACATTTAATTTTTCAATTCGGCTGAAAACAGTCTCATTTAAGATTTCCAATTTCTAAGAGCCACTTCAGATTGAAAACCAAAACAATATTTTGGTAAACAGAATCCCGACTCAAATCTTTCTCACTCCTTTTAAGTGAAATAAAACTAAACAGCTCAAACCATTCTTAAATGGGCATCCACTTCACAGGAAATTTCACATTTTCTTGTCACCTCGATTAATTGAGACCCAAAGTCTTCCACGTCAACTGACACCTCAAGTAATAGGTTCCGACTCAATCGATTTCCTTCAGAAAACAAAGCCTCTCTGAGAGAAAAGCTTCTTTCGAGCTTTGATCTGCAAAAAGCTTCAGCAAGGGTAGCTATAAAAGGGACTTAGAGCCCCAAAGTTAAGTTAGTTCTGAAACTCCAAAAATTCTAAGCAGTTTTAAAAAAATCACACTGTATCAAAAACGGAACTCAAATAAAAATATATTTTTTCAAACTATTTTTGAAGAAGATATTTAATTATATATATATGGAAGTAACCTCTGGACAGGCGATTCATACAGTTAGCAATACTTTAATTGTAAGGATAAGCATTAAAACTCTTTTTTTTTAACTCTATAGATTTTGACATTCAAGAAGGTGGAATAATTAATAACCTTTCCAAAGACGTAAAGAATTTTTCGATAGCTTCAGTGGCTCTGAAGTTATACGTATTTTTAATTTACAAAGGTTTTGGAATTTGGTTAGTTTAAAAATTTTAATTAAAAATTTGACCAAAAATGTATTTAAAATCCAAAATTGTTTCGTAGTTTTGGGAAACCAAATTGTTTTAACAAATTATCAGATGAGAGGCCTATCCTTATGAGAGTTCCACTACATAATAAATTATAAAAAAACAAGAAAGGAAAGCTTACTTTGGGCGGAGCCGAAGTTTAAATACCCTTGCAGTTAAGTCGCAGTCCGCTAGGTGGCGCCACCCATTTTATATTATTAAATATATAGCGGATCGCATATAATCGGCCGATCCTCATGAAATTTGGCAAATCAAATTCTTTTGTCCAAAATAGAATCTGTACCAAATCCCATCTTTCTAACTTAAAAAACACCAAAGTTATGTCAATTCCGATCGTTCTATGACAGCTATAGGATATAGTCGGCCGATCCTTATGAAATTTTGTACACAAGATATTTTGGTCAAATATAACATGTGTGGAAAGTCTCAACCCTCTAACTTAAAAAACACCAAAAGTTATACCATTTCCGATCAATCAGTTATATGGCAGCTATAGGATATAGTCGGCCGATCCCGGCCGTTCCGACTTATGTACTACCTGCAAGAAAAAGAAGGATGTGTGAAAAGTTTCAACTCGATAGCTCTAAAACTGAGAGACTAGTTTGCGTAGAAACCGACAGACAGACGGACAGACGGACATGCTCATATCGACTCAGGAGGTGATCCTGATCAAGAATATATATACTTTATAGGGTCGGAGATGTCTCCTTCACTGCGTTGCACACTTTTGACCAAAATTATAATACCCTCTGCAAGGGTATAAAAATATTGGAAACAGCCCCAAGCATCTTTAAAAATAGAAAGGTTGTGCCATTTCCGATCGTTCAGTTATATGGCAGATATAGGATATAGTTGGCCGATTCTTATGAAACATAGGATTAGATTGCCCAAAACGGAAACCATAAATAGTCCCATCATTCTAGCTTCAAAAACAACGAAGTTAATCCAATTATCCTAATAAAATTTTGCAAATCGGATAAGATTGCCCAAAATGCAATCTTTACTAAGTCCCATCCTTCTAACTTATAAAAAAAATGTATGGCTTATCCAATCAATTATATAATAAACATGTATTATATCTAAAATAAATGCGCAAAGATAAAAAAATAAAAAAAACTGGAAATTACGTTACGTTCCAGTTTTTCTAGTTAAACCAATTGTTCAATGTAACAATTTATTTTGGGTATATTTGGGTTATTTTGAAAAGTATTGGCGGAGTTGGTTTTCCTGGTTTTTTTTTAAAGCTTTTAATCCATGATTTGGCCCAAAACGGTGGTGGCTGTAATTTAAGTAAAGCAGAGTTTTATTTATATGCATTATATGCTCAGTGGGGGCATATGCATATAAAGCTTTCTACTCATAAAATTTTGCATTCTTCTCATTAAGACATGAGGCACTGAATCACAAAGCAGAATTACATCAAAAGTTGCCATCAAGCAACATAGTTCGAGGTTAGCCGAGTGAAGAGCGTCGTGGTTCCTAACACGGAGGGCCTGAGTTCGAGTCCAAGTTGAGTCAATGTTTACGTTTTACTTTTAAAGCCCTTTTTTATTTGGATTTTATTTTTAAATAAATAAACTAAAATCTGAAAAGATATATAACACTAGTTTACACCAAAAATGAACCTCCATAAAAAAGTGTTTTTTATGGTAATTTGGGGTCGGAGAACACGAAAATGACATCCGTTTATTTTTCTTAAGAACCGTTTTTGAGATATTTTTGAAAATCGTGTTTTTGAGGTCCTTTTTCAGTTTTTTGGTAATATCTCATGAAAAAAACTGTTTACAAACAAAAAAAGGATATTGATTGACAGGTATTGAAGTAACGTTTACGTGGATATATAATATGTGCAGATTGAATCAAATCTCTGTAATGCACAAGCGAACAAAGTACAAAAATAGTGTCATTTTCGACCAATTTTGAAAATTTCAATTTTTCAGATCGATTTTTGCCAAAAAAAACAATTTTTTTTCTAAGGTTTCAATATTTGAGGGAAAAGATTTATTATTTACCAACAATTTAAGCCTAAGATTATCCAAATTGAGTAAGAAGTTTAAAAGTTATAGTAATATTAACATTTTGACATTAACATTTTGGATGCAAGTGCGTGAAGAGAAAATTGATCACAAACGAAAAAATTTGAGTGATAAATGTTTTTTTCGACCTAATTTATGAAGTGTCAAAATGTTAATATTACTATAACTTTTAAACTTCTTACTCAATTTGGATAATCTTAGGCTTAAATTGTTGGTAAATAATAAATCTTTTCCCTCAAATATTGAAACCTTAGAAAAAAAATTGTTTTTTTTTGGCAAAAATCGATCTGAAAAATTGAAATTTTCAAAATTGGTCGAAAATGACACTATTTTTGTACTTTGTTCGCTTGTGCATTACAGAGATTTGATTCAATCTGCACATATTATATATCCACGTAAACGTTACTTCAATACCTGTCAATCAATATCCTTTTTTTGTTTGTAAACAGTTTTTTTCATGAGATATTACCAAAAAACTGAAAAAGGACCTCAAAAACACGATTTTCAAAAATATCTCAAAAACGGTTCTTAAGAAAAATAAACGGATGTCATTTTCGTGTTCTCCGACCCCAAATTACTATAAAACAATCATCAATTTTAAGGTTCACTCGATTACATTTAAATTTGTAAACTAGTGTAATTCTTAGGGTATTGACCAAATATATGCAGACTCCAAAAAGCAAAGTTGCCAATCAAATACACACACATGTATAAGTAAATGCAAGCTTCACAGGAGGCTGTACAAAATGGGAAGCTGCATTTACAGGACTATATCTTGAGTTAACGGATTTTGCCAGATATGGGCGATATATCAAAAGTTGCGTCATCTCAAAAGCTATCTCCATGTGCAATATAAAAAGGATCAGTCGACCAAATTTTGAAAAATAATTTTTTTTCTTAAAAAAAAAGTTTATTTTCAGTGTATTTTTTTTTTGTGTACTATATAGACGTTTGGTCTCAAATAAAGTGAAATTGATATTTAAAAAACCAGTTCAACGGTGTAAAGCTCTTTTTAATATCTTTCTTAATTATAAAGTTATAAATTTTTTCATTAACAAAGTTTTTTTAATTTTTTGACGTAAGCTTAAGGTATTTCAAAAAGTTGTAGAACAATAGTTGCTCATAGGATAGTAACAAACATTTTCCAATTTTTTTCAGAATTTTTAAGATAAAAATAGTGCAAACAGACAAACCGACGCAAACTGGCTTCATTTTGAAGAAGAAGAAAAAATAGAATTTTTTGAATAACTTCTGAATGAAATGGATCGGATCGAATGAGGACCTCAATCGGATCGGGTCGATTGAGGTACCAATCGACGCGTATTTAGCTCTAGAATGCGAATATATAAAAATATTCTATCTGGGGACTAAAATGTGTTCACCAGCCCCACTTTAGTGATTAAAAATTTTTTTACTTTCACCTTAATTTCTCCCAAACCAAATAACTTTTGGAATATGTTTCGACAAAAATTATCTAATTGAAACTATACCTTTCGATTGGTATATCATTCATTTAGATCGGTTGCCTACAGAAAATTTTTAATTCTTCGGCTATAAATAGAGTTTCCTCGCGCACGCCTAGGCATGCAGGTCGTCACCTCGTGGACTTCCGTCCACAGTGATATACTCATTAATATGCTCAAGCTGTCTTACTATATTCAAGGTCAAATTCGCGAAGCACATTTTCCCAGCACATTTGATTTATTAGAAGATATTTGTTAATATTTATTTCACTCCAATTAGCATTCAATTAAATTAAATTTTTAATGATTTAAATACATTTATTCTTATATACATATCATAAAAGGAACTTTAGAACCTAATTTCATTATATTTTGAAAAGCTTGTGGGATAACTCCTCTACATTTTTTTTTTTTTTTTTTTTTTTTGCGCGGTTCCCACTGCATACGTACAGCCCACCTCCCGTCCAACCGACCGAGGGACGCTGCCGCGTAACGTACGGCTCGCGGGAATAGATCCGAGATAGATAAGCGAGGATTAGGAGAAAGATATTACGAGGAAAAGTGTTGCACAGATAAGGCGGTTAATATAAGCGATTTAAGATTGTTAGTAGGGCAAAGTGACAAGATGTGGTAGAGACCATTGTAGTCCGAACATAATACCCTGAACGGATCGTGATGGGCATATGTCGAACTACAATGGCTGAGGAGCAGAGGACGAAAGTTTCTGGTCCTTCTACTAGGAATGTTAAAATTTAAGCGTGTTAGTAAATGCTGGCTGTCTATATTTCCATAAATAAGATTATATAAAAACATGACACCCAGCATCGTTCTACGATTTGTTAATGATGGTAAGTTGATTAGTAAAAGTCTACTATGATAAGAGGGGAGGTAAAGATTTGCATCCCAATTAAGTCCCCTAAGCGCAAAAGTAAGGAAGTTTTTTTGTACAGATTCAATGTGATCTTGGTGTACTCCATATTGAGGACTCCAGACACACGATCCATACTCAAGAATCGGACGGACCAATGATGTATATAACGTTTTAGTTATGTACGGGTCATTAAATTCTTTTGACCATCTTTTAATAAAACCAAGCACACCCATAGCTTTATTAACCATGATAGATACATGGTCGGTAAATTTAAGTTTCAAATCTAATAGGACACCTAGATCGTTAACCTGAGTTAATCGTTCTAAGGCGTTCCCATAGAGAAAGTACATAGCCTGGTGAGGACTAGATCGGTAAAAAGACATAAGTTTACATTTCGATCCATTAAGCTTTAGGTTATTTGCTAAACACCAATTTTGAAGTTTATCCAAATCGGATTGAAGTCTAGACTGGGCGCTAGTGAATTTATACTGAAGGCATAGCTTAACGTCATCAGCGTACATAAGTACAAGTGAATTAGTTAAGGCAAGGGGCAAGTCGTTAATAAACAGAGTAAAAAGTAGGGGTCCAAGATGGCTTCCTTGGGGCACCCCAGATGTGGTGCGGACTAAACGCGAGGTAACATCTTTAAAGAAAACACGTTGGGTTCTCCCTGATAAGTAGCTCGAAATCCACATAAGAAGGTCAGTTGGGAAACCCAAAAGACTGAGTTTACTTATGGTTAACAGCGAATGGTTAACAGAGTCAAATGCTTTACTGAAGTCAGTGTATATGACGTCTGTTTGTAAGCCATTCCGGAAGCCATCCGTGATAAAAGATGTTAGCTCCAATAAGTTGGTAGTGGTGGAGCGGCGCTTCATGAAGCCATGCTGGCACGGAGTTATTATTGAACTACATAGGTGTTGCAAATGTGGAGTGATAAGTTTTTCAAAAAGCTTTGGAATTGCTGACAATTTAGAGATGCCTCTATAATTAGCAGCGTCGGATTTTTTCCCTTTTTTATGCAGCGGAATAATGAAGGATTCCTTCCACATAAGGGGAAAGATCGAAGTTTCCAGCGATAGATTAAAGAGTTTAACAAGCGGTTTGCACAGTGCCTCGGCGCAGTACTTCAGAACACATCCTGGTACTCCATCAGTTCCTGGCGAATACACGGGCTTAACCTTAAGAAGATCCGATAACACACCACTTTGATCGAAAGATGGGCAAAATATAAGGTTGGCTGATTGGATATTATAAGTGTAAGGCTGAGCTAAACTGCTGCTAGGTGAATAGGTAGTTTGAAAAAACTGTGCAAAGAGATCGGCCATTGCCTGATCGGTGTTCGCATAAGAGTTCTCAAACGTAAGCAGAAGGGGAAAAGATAAATGTTTATGCTTAGTGTTTACAAAGTTATAAAACTGCTTCGGATCCTGAGTAAACTGAATCCTGCAGCGGCGAATATAACTCCTATAACATTCTGCGTTATGCACGGTGAAATTTGACCGAGCTACTAAGTATCTTGAATAACTAACTGTACAGCCAGATAATCTATGTTTGTTTAAAAGTCTACTCATACTATTCTTTAAATTTATAAGGTGCCTTGTATACCAAGGCGGATTCGTTGAAGCGGACGGATATTTCCATGGCACGCAAGCGTCGAAAAATATGTTCAAAGTGTAATAAAATTTTTGTAATGCGATGTTTATATCCTCGCATGCCAGTAAATCAGACCAATCAAATTCCAAAATTAACTTATTTAATTTCGTAAAGTCAGCCTTACGAAAGAAACGAACTTTCTGAGATTTAACTGTAGACTTAAGGTCAAAAAAGTAATTATTTTCGATTGAAACCTCAAGAGTGGGATGATATGGATCCTCAGGGTTAGAAAAGGGCAAGGTTCTGGAAAGAGTAATTCCATCAGGATCAGAAACGAAACATAAGTCCAACAGCCGACCTAAAGAATTTCTAACGTGGTTAATTTGCCCGAGTGACATGTCGAACATGCCCTCAGGGAAGTCATGGTGGGAGCTGTAAAGACGGTGAATTATCAACATTTGACCACATAAGTTCTGGGATATTAAAGTCACCCAGAGCTATCAGCTGGTCACCATCAGACAGACGATCGAAAACCAAACGAATAGCGGACAAATGTTGCCAGTATGTTGGCGGTTCGGACGAAGGTGGTATGTACGAACAGGTAACATACAAAGATTGATCGGACAAAGTGATTTTGATGCAAAGAAATTCAATGTTACCAAACTCTTGTGATTTTACCTCTTCAGAAGCGAATTTGGAGTCTACAGAAATTAGCACTCCTCCTCCCCTTCGCAAAGTTCTATCACATCTAAAAGTGGTGTACCTACTAGGAAAAACTTCGGAGCTTAAGATCTCCGGCTTTAACCAAGTTTCTGTAAATACTATAATGTGGGATGCAAAAAAAGAACTATCAGAATACAGATTGGGAAGTTTACTACTTAACCCTCTTGTATTCTGATAGGTAAGTTTTATACTCTAAATAATTCAAATACAAATAAATTGGATGCCTAATAATGAAATTTTGAAACTGTAATTCCACTGGTAAGTAAGCAAGTATTTTTGAGCACCGTTGCCATACAATACTACTGCCATACTTACTACGGTGCTATGAGAGCTATAGGATACCGATGTATCCAATTTTTATACCCTTGCAGAGGGTATTATAATTTTGGCCAAAAGTGTGCAACGCAGTGAAGGAAACATCTCGGACCCTATAAAGTATATATATTCTTGATCAGGATCACCTCCTGAGTCGATATAAGCTTGTCCGTCTGTCCGTCTGACCGTCTGTCCGTCTGTATGTTTCTACGCAAACTAGTCTCTCTGTTTTAAAGCTATTGAGTTGAAACTTTGCACACATCCTTCTTTTGTTTCCAGGCAGTACGGAACGGGGATCGGTCGACTATTTCCCAAAGCTGCCATATAACTGATTGATCGGAAATGCAATAACTTTGGTGTTTTTTAAGTTAAAGGGTTGGGACTTTCCACACATGTTATATTTGGCCAAAATATCTTATGTACATCGTATATACATATCTTTTGTACATCGGCCGACTATATCCTATATCTGTCATAGAACGATCGGAATTGGCATAACTTTTTTGTTTTTTAAGTTAGAAGGATGGGATTTGGTACAGATTCCATTTTTGAATCTAAATTGCTGGATTTCATAAGGATCGGCCGACTATATCCTATAGCTGCCATATAACTGAACGATCGGAATTGCCATAACTTTTTGAGCATTTGAAAAAAATTTCACATTAATATCTCAACTGAAAGTATTTATGGCCGCGGCTCCATACAAGCTCAACCACTGTGCACTGGAGAGTCGGGTGATCGCTTCGACTTCCTTCCTTCTTCCGAAGTTTACGGTGGGGGATACTTATCTCCGTTGTTACGGCCCTTAAGGCACGATAATCAAATTCAATAAGTAGAATAAATGTAACGGCTGAAGCCGGAGTTTTATAATCGAGCTAGAGCTCTTTATTTCAAATCCGAATTAAAATTGAAACTTTAGTATTAACAAAAGCTAATGCTTGGCCGGATGCCTGTGGCAGACCGCTGACCTTGCACATTTTGCAGAAGTCATACGATCGCTGTCAGCCAATGAGACAAAGCCACAGCACATAAAGCCATAGCTGGCTAAGCTCTCGGGCCCATTAGGCTGGAACCAATTTAAGGCGGACCATACAAGAGTGTGTTAATAATAGTAATAATAAATAATGATTAATAATAAAAATTAATAACATTAATAATGATTAATATTAATGAAGGGGATAAGAATTGGCCTGCTCAGCCTACGCTGGGAGTTGGTTGTTAACTACTCCCCCTATTAGACGCCGTTCTCGGTGACAGCCAATTCGTCGATGGACCTTAGTAACTGGGATGCCTCTCGTTTGCGCCTGCAGTGTTGTTGGAGCAGGATAAAGTCGCATAGTGTGAGGCTAACGGCGACTCCCGTGGCGAACCAAATCTTCGGGGATCCTATTAGTTCCACAATATCCTCGATTTTTTTTTTTTTTATAAATTTTGAGGCATCTGGCAATTTCCGCCAGGGTACTGAGAGTACTGTACTGAGTACATTGGAGCTACTATGTAGCGGTGGGGCATTGGCGACATCGATGCTGTATTGGTTTTTCAGCAATGATGTGATTGTTTCGGAATTAAAGGAGGCCTCATTATCGTAATAAATGGCCTTGGTGTTAGGGTAGAAATTTACCAATTGGAGGATAGGTGCTCGTACATCTATATAAAATATCGTACATATTATATACATATCTAAACTTATTGCCCTAGAAACCAAGGGCTGTATGACAGCGAATTTGGAAAATTTGTCAATGCAGGTTAAGAAGATTTTTTTGTCGGTTAAAAAAATGTCGATATGCAACATTTCCCCAACATATGACGGGATAGGTGTAGTTCCTAATTCCTGCTTCTTGGGATGGTGGTCGAAGTTAGCTTTATTGCAGACCTTGCAATTTGCGACCACTTCGCTAGCTAATTTAGACATGTTCGGCAAGTAGTAATCCCGTAGAATTTGCTTTGCATTCTCTGCTTTGCAGCCCTATAAGCACGATTGTGCTCGGTGTTAGCGATTTCAAGCTGTTCGTTAGCGTTGGTGATGTCGCTGACGAAGTTTTCACAATGCCAAAACTTTGTCGCAGGAAATTCCTGCCTCAAAGCATGTTGGATATGAGCTAGTGTAAGGAAATCACAGTAAATCGCGTTCACAACGTTGGCGTTAATGATTTCCTTAACAGATTCAACAAAAGAGTCCTTATTATAAATATGAGATTTGTTAAGTTTATATTAACAGAGTTAATATAACTTCCATACACCAGCCAAATTGTCCAAATAGTAAAAACACTTTGATTGTTATTTTAGTTAATTTATTTTACGTCTGCACGCGCTCGCTGTCGTTAAGGAAGTAAGTAAGCGTACGCATATGCATACAAAAAGAATACAAAAACGTTCAAAAAGCATAAAGGAGAAAGAACAATTAGAGAGAGAGAGATTTGGCTCTCCCTGAGATCAACATTGCTCTTCCCCTTCCCACACACACAATGTGTATGTGAATCAGTGTGACTTTTGGTTTTTCCAACACGCCACCTCAAAAATTACACTGATACAAATTAAGGATTAACAAAAAAATAATAATTTTCAGACGAGTGCGTGCATATTCAAATTGTTGTTGTTTCTTTTCTTTTTCTTTTCTTGTCTGGGGTCTCTTTCTTTTCTGATCCAGCATTTGCTGCAAGGAATTGGGGAAACCCAGTAAAACCCAATCAGATCAATCAAAAAACATAAATTAACAAGATTCACTTCTTTATAAACAACAGTGGTTAGACTAAAAATTATTTTGGTTTGATTATTGTTAAATATATGTATATATATATGCCAAGAGATCCAGTTTGTCTTGGTTAAAAGAAAACAAAATAACTTCATATAAAGGTTCAGGGTGCAAGTCCAGTAAGCCCCAGTTGGTTTCGCAGCGCAGTGAATCTAGCTGTTGGTAGCGGCTTCGTTAAAATATCAGCCAACTGGAAATCTGTGGAAATATACTTGACACAGATTAGTTTGTTTTCAATTTGTTCCCTGGTAAAATGATATTTAATATCTATGTGCTTAGTTCTCTTGTGGCAGGTAGGGTTATTGGCTATGCTAATACAACCTTGGTTGTCTTCAAAAATATCTATTGGGCCATTAGATTTTAATTTCATTTCATTCATTAATGACTTTAGCCATAATGCTTCTCTAACACCTTCAAATAAGGCCATATATTCAGCTTCGGTAGATGAAGCAGCAACTGATTTTTGTTTCATAGTATTCCAGGATATTGAACAATTTCCAAACATTTTAAATATATATCCTGTCGTACTTCTCCTATCAGTCTCGTTTCCAGCCCAATCTGAATCGACATATCCTATAAGGATATTATCTACTTTAGGACTCCTTTTGAACGATAACTTCAAGTCAACAGTTCCCTTTAGATATCTTAAAACTCGTTTAAGATATTGCCATAATTCTTTGTTATTATTATTAGTATACCGGCTTAAGATACTTATCGATGTACTCAAGTCCGGGCGTGTACACAACATTATGTACATTAAACAGCCAATTAAATTCCTACATGGTGCTTCACATGATTCTTCAGCTTGCAAGTCCTCATAATTTAGTTTGTTTGGAAGAGGGGTACTAACTGGGTTACAATCTTGCATATTGAATTTCTTTAAAACATTTTTAATATATGCAGATTGACTGAGACAAATTTGGTCATCTTTTCGATCAACTTTTATACCAAGGAAATGTCGTATTTCACATAAGTCAGTCATTTGAAATGTGCTTGAAAGAAAAGCTTTAAATTTAGACATGCTTTCGGAATTACTGGTAGCAATTACCACATCGTCAACATATAATAGTAAATATATATTTTTACTTATATTTCCCTTATTTAAAATATATATACATCGGTCTACCTCTAGATTCTGAAATCCAAAATTTTTAAGTGCATTTTCAAAAACCTCAAACCAGCATCTGGCAGCTTGCTTAAGGCCATAGATAGCTTTATTTAGTTTGCATACTTTATTTTCATCATACTGGTTTAAACCTTTTGGAACCTTCATGTAAATTTCTTCCTTTAAAGTTCCATTTAAAAAAGCTGTTTTTACATCCATATGATGGATCAGTAAATTATATTGATTAGAAAATGCTAAAAGAAATCTGAAACTAGAAATTCGTGCAACAGGTGCAAAGGTCTCATCATAATCCATCATATACTCTTGGGTGAAGCCCCTCGCTACTAGTCTTGCCTTATGTTTTAGTAAGTTACCATTTTCATCTTGCTTTAAACTAAAAACCCACTTGCAATCTACTATGTTTTTATTCATAGGCCTGTTCACTAAGCACCATGTTTTATTTAAAAAGTGCGAATTTAGTTCATCTTGAATGGCTTCCTCCCACAAGGCTCTGTCATCACGAAATTTAATTTCCTCATAAGTATTGGGAATATCACTTAAACATATTTGGGTATTCATAAGACATTTTTCTAAAAATCTATATGATAATTTTGGTTTATCTTTATTTCTCTCACTGCGTCTGACTTGTTGATTTTCATTTTCTTGTATATTATCACCAGTTTCAACTTCTGGATCGGTATTCTTGAGACAAGTGGAATTTTCATTTGAGTTTTCACCAAACTTTGAATCCATTGATTGATTCATTTCCTGTGATGGAAAATCTAACTCTTCATTCTCTTCAATTGGAGAATCATGACTTCTGCTAACATCATTATGTTTTACCACAGAGTCATTTTCATTTAAAGTCATCGATTTTATGCCTTTTTCGTCCACCACTACATCTCTAGCTATCATGAATTTTCTTGATTCCTCATTCCACAATTTATAGCCATTTGGTTCATACCCGACGAGTAAAGTCTTAATAGATTTCTCATCAAATTTTCGCTTACGCACTTTATTTAGTGCGTATACAGTTGATCCAAATACTTTCAAATATTTTAATATTGGCTTCTTTTTATGCCACATCTCATATGGTGTTTTTCTTATATTTTCCAAAGCTCTACTTGGGGACCTATTAACTAAATAAGTTGCTGTTAAAACGGCTTCACCCCAAAAACTTTTATTAAGTTTAGTACAGTTAATCATAGAGCGAGCTTTTTCGGTGATTGTTCTAATCATCCGTTCTGCAACACCATTTAATTGTGGGGTATGAGGAACCGTTAAATGATAGCTGATACCTTTTTCTACACAAAAATCACGCATTTCATTTGAGAGGTATTCCCTGCCATTATCAATATATAGATTTACCAATTTTAAGTTGAAATGAGCCTCACCTTTTGCCACAAAGTCTTTGAATACAAAAAACACGTCTGATTTATAAGTTATTAAGTATGTCACACAGTAATGTGTAAACTGATCAACAAAAACTACATAGTAGTTTTTATTATCAATAGTTGAGGGCGTAATTGGACCACAAACGTCAGAATGAACTACGAACAATGGGCGGTCAATATTTTCTTTGTTTTTAAATTTCTCAAATTTTAGCCTAGATTGCTTTCCGTTAATACACGCCTCACATATTTCATTTTTGTTTAGCTGTACGTTTTTTATAAGTTCAACATCTTCAAACAAGCTATTTCGTTTAATTTCTAAGAATTTTCCTACACTAATATGTCCTAACCTTTCATGCCACAAGCGATACTCTGCATCATTTAAACTTTTGGATGTATATACTTTACTATTTAAATAAAATTTCACAGTCGGTACATTATACTTACAAAAACCTTCAAATGCCAAGTTACCATCTTTGATTATTTTTATACCATCCGGATTAAATTGGACGGACATTCCAGCGTCTAGCATCTTCTTCACGGATAGTAAATTGTGCGGGATTTCCTTGCAATATAGCACATTTTTTAATGCAATGTTGTTTCCGGAATTGTTAAGACTAACTAGTCCTTTCGCAGTAGCATACACAAATTCTCCACGCTTTGCAATCTCAATCGCCACACTTGGGTTTACATTCTCGTACTCAGAAAATAAAGTTATGTCGTTTACTATGTGATCTGACGCCCCTGAATCTAATATGAAATCTACGCCATCTGTCTGTTCACTGGAATTAGCTAATTTCATCATAAAAGCAAAAACACAGTCCGGCTGCGCGGTTGCCATCTGAGTCTGTCTCTCTCTAACAGCTACGTTCGTCATGAATGCAAACGAGCGTTCTGGCTGCGTTGCTGTTGCCATCTGGGCTTGTGTCTCTCTGACATTACTTTGGACATGAATATTCTGGTTGCCCCCTGCCTGCCTTTTTAAGAAGAAACAGTCCTTTTTCATGTGGCCTAATTTGCCGCAATGAAAACACTTTAGCTTAGGGATTAACTTCTTCTGGAATTGTTTCTTCACAAATTTTGTTTTTTTGTTTTTGTATGTGCTATTCCTAGGCTCTCGATTGCCTATAGCCTGCAACACTTTTGCACTTGTGTCCTTACTAACTCCTTTTAATTTGATTTCATGATCAAGGAGCCGAGTCTTTACGAAAGCTAGTGTTAAACTTTGCTCAGAGAGAGTTTCTATCGCTGTTGTTACCCCATCATAGCTAGTTGGGAGTGTTAAAAGCAAATGAGACACTTTGTCCATTTCATCTATTTTGGCTCCCGCCGCAACTAACTCAGTAACCAAATCATCAAATAATCGAAAATGGTTAACTAGCGGAGAATCACCTTTCAATTTTAAAGCCAATAGTTGTTTGCGTAATGAAAGTTGAGATGCCAGGCTTTTACGCTCGTAAATATTATCTAAATTCTCAAAAATCTCCTTAGCCGAGTTCCCGTTGTTAGCAAACACTAAAAAAGAGTCACTCAAATATTCAATTATGAGACTCTTTGCATTTCTCTCTGCTCGCTTCACTTCGTCACTTCTATCACCACTTGGTATCTCGTCAATTACTTTTAGTAAATCGTTTTCCTCCAACAAAGCCCTGACTCTAAATTTCCATATGGAATATTTTTCCCCGTTAAAAGGTGTTATGTTTCTCTTTCCTTTTTCCATCATACGAGAATAACTGTTCTTCTGTTCGATTGTTATGCGCTTCTTAGAATTTTTTTTGTTGCTAGTCTGCACTCACACTGAAAGCAAAAAAAATGTACGCCAACCTGGCGCGTCGTTATACATATGTATGTATATGTATATGTACGTTGTTCACTTTTACTTTTATATGTATATCACTTTTATTATTCGTTAACAATCAAAGTATTCCACTATAGCGCTTAGTTGCAAATTGTGACTGGGCCCATAACCTATGAGATTTGTTAAGTTTATATTAACAGAGTTAATATAACTTCCATACACCAGCCAAATTGTCCAAATAGTAAAAACACTTTGATTGTTATTTTAGTTAATTTATTTTACGTCTGCACGCGCTCGCTGTCGTTAAGGAAGTAAGTAAGCGTACGCATATGCATACAAAAAGAATACAAAAACGTTCAAAAAGCATAAAGGAGAAAGAACAATTAGAGAGAGAGAGATTTGGCTCTCCCTGAGATCAACATTGCTCTTCCCCTTCCCACACACACAATGTGTATGTGAATCAGTGTGACTTTTGGTTTTTCCAACAATAAAAATTAATGATATGGCGGGTTTTATTTCCGAAGATTATGAAATCCCGACGAAGCGGTTGGCTTGCTTCTTCCAAAATGATTTGGTTTCTAAAGCAGTTAAGAGGTTTGTCTGTAGTTTCTATGGTGTATGAGAGCGAACGCTCACTATGCACCGTGGCCGCATCGGACTAGGCATCAGCCTCTAGGTTATTCAGGGGTTGCCTCGATAGCGCGTCAGCTACCAAGTTTTGCTTCCCGGGTGTGAAAAACACTTTCCCGTTGTTCTAATCAATAAACGCTTTCCATCGCTTAATCTTAGCGTTGGTGTTTTTGTCGGATACCGCATATATGAGAGGCTGATGGTCTGTAAAGATCCGTACCTCCTTGTTACCGTATAGGCAGTTTTGGAGTTTGCCTATTGCCCAGACTATCGCCAATAATTCTCTTTCGTTGGTGGCGTAGTTCAGTTCGCAGTCCTTTAGAGTGCGTGAAATCATGGTAATAGGGCTTTTATTCTGGGACAGTACCGCGCCTATTCCACTCGCTGAGGCGTCGGTGGTTAAGTCAAACGGTAATTTGAAATCAGGGTATGTCAATATGACATCTTTCGATGCCGAAATGTTACGAAGGTGATCGAATGCATTTCGCTGGGTTTCATCAAACCTGACAGCTACTTTTTTCGACATATTCTTGCGGACCGTCCCGTTTTCCCCTTTGAGGAACTCTTTTATTACTCTGACTTTTTCTGGGTCTGTTTTTGTCCCTCCTCCGGTGACAATAAATCCTAAAAATTCAACGCTCTCTTTAAACAAATTTGTTTTTTCCCGTGCCACCCTCATGTTGGCATCGAGTAGGCGCCTAAGCACTGTGTCAAAGTGCTTGACATGATCCGTTACATTTTCGAAAAAGATAATAACGACGTCAACGTGGACGTGGCATATTTTGCCGATTTCTTCCCGCAGCACATCGTCGATGGCTCTTTGGAAAATATTCCGTGCGTTCTTTAGACCGAAGGGTAGTCGGCAAAATTCGTATTTATCACCATTAACTAAGAACGAGGTCTTCTCTCGGTCCTTTTCAGCCAGGTAAATTTTATGGTATCCTGACCTTAAGTCTAGGGTGGTAAAGAATTAAGCTTTCCCCAAGTATGCTAGAATCATGGGTATGCTTGGCATGGGGTAGCGATCGGCGATCGCTCGTTCAGCTTCCTGAAGTAGATTACTAATCGCTTCTTCTTGATACCATTATCATCAGTCCCTTTTTTGTCCGTCCTTTGTTTACAAAGTCCGTTGCCCCCACAGGATAAGGGTATAACCTGGAGTAGACAGGTTCGTCACTCGTCGTTCGAATAGTAGCGATGACCGAAGTGTTAAAAGTGAGCGCCTCGTTAAAGGTGAGCGCCTCGTTAGAGGTCGAAAACACCTTAATTCTTTTCAGAATATTTTTTTTGAATTCGGCTTTGGCCGAACTTGGCACCACTATATAATCGATTTTTGTGAAATTGACATTCTGACAGTAAAAAAATTTGAGCTTTTCAGTGAAGTTTGCGTATTTTATTACGCTGTTGCCTAGGTCCAATGCTACTCCTGTTCGCGTTAGCGAATCGAAGCCTATTATAGCATCGAACGTGCTCAGTGTATCCAGTAAGGAAAAATGGGACGTCTAGTCCAAAGATGCGCATTATGCACTTGTTTTTGACGTCACTGGAGCCGTGAATAGAGCTCACAGTGAATGGAGTCTCGACCGGCATTACATTTCTTAGCTCCTTTACGGGTTTCACGTAATTTTTTGCCGCCGTGTCGATGGGAATTTTTACTGTTTTGCCAGTCAACTGTCGCTCGACGAACGGCAGTTGGGAGCGCTCCCTAAAAAATGGAGGAGGTCGTTAAGCTCGGCGGTGTCGCTATCTTCCTCAATGGTGGCAACCTCAGCCTCAGCTGTGGCGGCACAATCTGTTTCCTCCTGTTGAGGCAGGGCTATATTATTGACGCGTTGGCGTCTTTGGCCCGATTGTCTCTGGGAAGAGTTCTGCCTTTTGTAATTGTTGTTACTTTGTGACTTCCCCCAGCTTGTTTCTTGTCTAAATTTAGCCGTTGAGGGGTCTACCTCCATGGGCTGAACTTTATTCTGGTCTAAGGTCTCAGGATCCCTGCGCCAGGGATTGCCCTCATGAGGCCGCCTTGGTTCTGCTTAGGAATGAAGTGCGGATTTTTATCTTCACCTCTCCATTGCTTTCCCTGACCTTTATTGTTGCGCCTGTTGCCCTCATTGAAAGGAGCCTTGTCTTCTATAGCTTGTTTGAATACTTCGTATGCATCTGATGGAGCCTGCCTCCACGAAACGTACTCATCGTGGCTTCCATTGAACGTTGGCAGAGTTTTTACTATGTCAGTTAACTGAAGTTAACCGCGCAACGGGAATGTCCGATTTTATAAGAGCTCGCTCTGGCCAAACTGCTGACACAGCGTCTGGCCGGATGCTCGTGCATAGCCGGCGAACACTGCATATTTGCGTGGCCGTTATGAAATACATTTTGTTAGCTTTAAGTTTCAGTTTGTACTTGAGTCTCTCACAATAAAGAACTCTTTCACTTAAACTCCGGCACAAGCCGTAAGATTCAATTCATTTGTACTTGATTGGTTACTCAGCCTCAAGGGCAGTAACAACGGAGTTAGTAAGTCCCAACATAACCTCCTGTCAGAAGGAAGAACCCTAGGTAACCGCCAGGGATACTAAACCTCCCTCCACTGAAGACATCCTCTCCAGCGAAGAACATACCACTATCCTCATCACTGAAGACATCCTCTCCAGCGAAGAAAATATAACTATCCCCACCTTTATTTAATTAATTTGTCTAACTTGATATCGTATTTTATTTTAGGGTTCGGCACTGCTCTTTTATAGACTTCTACCTGCGGCGCTTGCACTGTCAGCGCGCTAACCTGTGTTCTAACCGCTTCTAATTCTGAGGCGAATTGGCTTCTCAAACGCTCTTCCTAATCGGCCAGAGCGGTGCTGACCGCATTTGCGACAAGCGCTTGGATCATGTCCGCGTTCATTTTTGGTTGATGTATGTTCCTAACATCGGGGCGGAATCCAACTTCTTCGCTATCAATTTCCTGTTTCACTTCCCTATACTCCCAACTCATTGGCAGCTAAGGGGAGCGGGGTAGGTTAGCGGTGTTTATACTGGGCAGATTCAAGGTGTTTAACGATTGGGACTCAAGGCAAAAGGTTTCGATGGACCACTTCAGTAATATTAATCCGTTGGGCGTCAATTATTTAGTTGTCTGGGCCGGCTGGCTGTGCCTCCGAGGCAGGGGTAGAGCCGGCTGGTTGAATATCCATGGCGGGGGTCGGCGGTAAGGTGATGCCGTTGGTGGCCCTCGTCGCTATAGCTCCCAAAGGGTTGGGTAGTGGGGACCACCAAGGTTGGCAGCCACTGGAGAGTCGGGTGATTGCTTCGACTTCCTTCCTTTTTCCGAAGTTTACGGTGGGAGATACTTATCTCCGTTGTTACGGCCCATAAGGCTCGATAACCAAATTCAATAAGTAGAATAAATGTAGCGGCTAAATCCGGAGTTTTATAATCGAGCTAGTGCTCTTTATTTCAAATCCAAATTAAAACTGAAACTTAAGAATTGACAAAAGCTAATACCTGGCCGAAAGCCCGTAGCAGACCGCTGACCTTGCACATTTTGCAGAAGTCATACGATAGCTGACAGCCAATGAGACAAAGCCACAGCACATAATGGTACAATATGCTAGCTAAGCTCTCGGGCCCATTAGGCTGGAACCAATTTAAGGTGGACCATACAAGATTGTGTTAATAATAGTAATAATGAAAAATGATTAATATTAATGAAGGGGATAAGAATTGGCCTGCTCAGCCTACGCTGGGAGTTGTTTGTTAACTTATACAAAGGGAGCAACCGAGAAAAGTAGGCTTCAGTGTTGATCCAATCTGTGCGATGCCTTCCTTAAATTCAGTGCGCTGGACACGCGCAACAGCAGATGGGTGATCCTGGACAGATATGCGTTCGGGACAAATACGGTGACACAATTTGTATATGTAGACAAAGACTCTCTGCAGGGAGGGAAAGGAGTTGGCACACTTGAACAATGATGCAAAGTCCGGTTCGTCTCGAATCCGGGAAAGGGCAACCGGGTGGAGTCTTACCAGCAATAATAATCTTCGTTATAGGTCCCATGGTCAGCCATTTTCACCATCCGTCTCGCTAGTAACTAGGCACCAAATAATCGGCACCAGTTAAGTATAGTCTGAGTCTCTATGGGCGCCACTCCACACGTTGAGCATAACAGTCGACAATTAGACTCCATCAGACAATTCAGCGGATTTCCAAACCTTCTTGGCAGGGAATGCCTATACAAGGAATCTTAATTCGGCGAGTTTGATTAAAACTGAGACAGATTTGCACTGGTGCTGGATAAATTTTCCCTTCCCTTCCCTTCTGCAAAAATATCTTCGCCCTGATGACGGCAGGGCCTACCAAGCCCATCGGGCCATAAAACCAAGCAAACGGACGATAGGATACATCTCCTGGTGGGCTTGGCGGTGGCCTGAAGGGCTCTAAAGGAAAACTTCAGAAGAGTCCAGGGCTAATCCTAGAGTCTTTGTGAATGGGCTGCCATCGTCAAATTTCAACTATGACTCCTTGTCACCTTCAGAGATCCCTTCCAAATCCTCTTGCATTTTGGGGCACCACTTCCTTTTCCTCAATTCAAACTGACTCTTATTTAAAAGGCTCCATGTCTGGGCCATAATCTCGTTAGGGGACAAAATACATATAAGGTCGTCTATATAAAAATGCACCTTCATCCTTAGCCAGCTGGTGCATTGAGCAAACGGATAGAAAAGACGCCATACTGTCATACAATAAATTGGCCAGGAAAACAATCCAGACGATTGGCAAGAGCATGCATAGAGTCACCAGAAACCAACTTGCATCGACACTTCCGTGGGGTGCCACCGCGTCCGGAAACTACCCATCAAAAACGCATCTTCTGCCCAAGAAATAAGTCAAGTCCTAGCTGTTTTTGCTTAATTGACATCAGATCAAAAAACATTTTGGCTTCAATCTGGAGGCTGGATTTACCAGAACCAGGAATTTCCAAGTTGGAGACATCTATGTTGAGGGCTGACGTTCTCTAATGTGAGACGCCAGAACTGCCTCAATGTATACAGAGTACGTGGATAGGCGGGACTTCAGGCAAACATTAACCGAGGATCCATCCAACCGAGAAAATGTTGGGGGTTAGGAACAACACTTCTTTAAAGAGGCGATCCTGGGTCACAAATATGTTAGTTGGCGGAGCCTTAGAGGGGGCAACCACAGAACTTGGGCAAGAAGGCACACCTTGTTCCAGGATACCGCACTGGAAGCACGGAGCATTCAGGAGCCTACACGATTATTAAATGGCCGACCAACCTAATTCGCTGGCAGATACACAGTCTCAAAGGTACGGCACCTTTGTTCCAATAAACGATCCATAGATACGCATCTTGGTCAAGAAAGGATTGCTGTTAAACGACGTCCCAAACAGGGCCCAGAAAAGCGGCCACTAGGCATAGCCGCCGTTGAATGTTGGCATTGGTGAAATACCACGACCACCGGAACCTTCCAGAAGCGTAAAGTAGGCAGCAAGTCTCATGGAGCCCATGGCAACCTCTACCTGAATTCCGACGTGCTCGTCTGTAGCCAGCTGAGAGAATTTCCAATTTTCCCCGCAGACGCTTTACTTACATTATGGTTAGTTGTTGAGCCTTCTGTCCGCATGGCAGCCATGACTCTCTGATGCAGGACATCTATTTCCATTTACGCAGCATCCTTTCCCTGCTTGCGGTAGCCGATCCACTAGCTTCAGCTTCAGACTCCATTGCGTAATTTATAAAATGCAATGGTATAGAAACATCAGCAACAAGTTTCCGTGGCACTTTAAAATATCACAACATTCAAACTGAGACGCAATCAATTCGAGGTCACCAAATATTACGCTATTCATAATGTTTAATAGCGGCCGAATTAAAAAAGGTGCAGTTAAATTTCAATTTTTATTTGGGGTTCAATTTAACTCAAATATACGCGCAGCTGATTTCCAATCAAAGTCACCAATCAAATTAATCCACCTAATGCAGTTCTCTATCATTCTAAGGTGGGGCTACCACACACAATTGCAAGATAAGCTAGTGTGTAGCAGCTTCTGTACCAAAGGTTTTCCCACAGGTAGTGCTACAGTAATCCAGGCCTAAAGTTCACAATAATCCAGTCGTAAAGTTGACGTACCTGAGTTTGTTACGTCATCTAGCGCGCTCCTGCTATACCTGCTGTTACCACTATAGTATCAACTACAACACCAACTATAACATCTGCGGCTACTCAGTTCCCTTAGCAATATTAGTCCCATATTACTTCTGTGTTCGACGCTTGTACAGACTCGAATCGATCAGTGTGTACCGATAAATAGAGAGCTTAGCCCATTAACAACCTTTCTTTGGTGCGGGGTCAAAGAAGGCTTGACACCGCGAAATTTATAAATTTTATAATTTTATTATTTATTTAATTTGGTCAAAAATCAACATAATCGTTATTACGTAATATTATGGACAGCCCCAAACGGATCCAGGTTCAGATGACAGTAGAAAAACGGCTGGAAGACAGGCGCATTAATCAACGAGCAAAAACTTATACATACTGTAGGTATACAGCCACTTATATAGTTAACTCATACAGCCACCCCTTTTTTCTTTTTTTCAAAATCAATTTGAGATAAAATAATCTCATTAAACACATACATTACACATCTTATTAAACACAAACACACAATAATGCACCAGAAAGAAAAGACAGCAGAAATAATAGATGCGCAATCGACCTAAACCACTGCCGCTGAAAAGTAAATACGTATTTTTATATGAAATAAATTATATATATATTATATATTTCTAAACATTTAAAAATTGGTCAAAGACAGCATACAAATAAAATTTATAAAAAAAAAGACTGCAGACATTCTCATAATAATCAAAAACCAAAGATAATAAGATATTTAATACACACCTGTAATAAAACATTATACGACTGCTCCGCATTCTTAAATGTATAATCCGATAAATCTGTTCCAGCATACTTCATTTCCAAAACTAGAAAAAGTTGATCATCCCTAAAAATTTGGGGATGATCATTTTCGGACTCTTTTTTTATGGTCGTATCGTTCCGAAAGCATTAACAAATGTTGGGGGTATTTACCACTGACTATTTTTACCTAAAAGAAAAATAAATATAAAATATGAGTTTATAGATTTTTAAAAACTTTGACTTCAAAACTTCGGAGATAATGGCTAAACGCCATATCATACTGTTAATTAAGTTTTTGCTAAATAATTTTAAACTGTTAGGGATAATTTGAGGGTGTGTACAAGAGACAAAAAAAATAGAGAACTAATGTGGCATGAGTCCAAGTTGTTTTCAACGAATAGACTTGCCGGTATTCGTAGGTGCAGATGGGGTTTAGAGAAAGAAGCTTGTTTTAGCTCGTTGACATTTGTCATGAGCCTCGTTGGCATTTATGGAATTGTAGAGGAGATTTGCGGCTGATTTGCTGCGATGTAAGGGTCTTTATAACCGAAAATACCTTGGTGGCGGCGACCCAACAAAAAGTTATTTTTTCTGGTTTGCAGTCGAGATCTTTCTGTATTCCAGAATGGTGAAGTCGTTAAGGTATCAGTTTTGTAGGGCAGTTGTGGACGGAAAGCAATCGGATCAAAATACTGAGAGTAATTACTTAAAAAATGTATCAACGTTGGCCTCGGCGACGATGGAACAAGCCGAAGTTGTAAGCTGGCTTTAGGGTGTCATAATCAAGCTTTTTATTTTTCCCCAACATTTCTTCATTAAGCTCACTTGTAACTTTCAAAAAATCTAATTTTTTCACATTTTGAAATGATCCGGTGAAAATTCATTGAGATACACATGTTTAAAGGTAGGGGCGTCCGGTTTATGTAATAGTGAGTTAAAACTTTAAACACGTTTTTGAAGTCGGTAACCACTCTTACTCGAAAACTAGTGACCCGATTGTCTTGAAATTTAGCATGCTTTTTTAATACGTAATAATGTAGTACTTAATCGAAGGATTGATTTTTTTAGGCAAAACTTTTTTTTTTAAAACTGAAACACTACCGCTTTTTTTTAACGAAAAATGATTGTTCAACTTAGATAGGTCGCCATTTCTTCAAATATATTTTATTTATATCCATCGATTAAGTACTATATAAACTATCAATAAATGTAAATCCGTTTCATTTTTTGTTTTCAGACGATCCAGATTTCCAGTCTTGGTCACCGCGACCCGTGTTTTTCAGACGGACCTCACTTCGACGGGGCATAACTTTGAAACTGCTCAATATTTTCTACTTTTTATACCCTTGCACAGGGTATTATAATTTTGGTCAAAAGTGTGCAACGCAGTGAAGGAGACATCTCCGACCCTATAAAGTATATATATTCTTGATCAGGATCACCTCCTGAGTCGATATAAGCATATCCGTCTGACCGTCTGTCTGTTTCTACGCAAACTAGTCTCTCAGTTTTAAAGCTATCGAGTTGAAACTTTGCACACACCCTTTTTTCCTTTGCAGGCAGTAATAAGTCGGAACGGCCGGGATCGGTCGACTATATCATATAGCTGCCATATAACTGATTTATCGGAAATGCCATAACTTTGGTGTTTTTTAAGTTGGAGAGTTGGGACTCTTAACACATGTTATATGGTACAGATGGTACAGATTCTATTTTGGGAAAAACAATCTGGTTTGTCGAATTTCATAAGGATCGGCCGACTATATCCTATAGCTGCCATATAACTGATTGATCGGAAATGCTATAACTTAGTTGGTTTTCAAGTTAGAAGGATGGAAGTTTCAATGGGGGTTCCTCTTTGGGCAAAATAATTCGATATGCCAAATTTCATAAGGATCGGTAAACTATATACGATCCGCTATATATCTAATAATATAAGATGCGTGGCGCCACCTAGCGGACTGCGACTCAACTGCAAGGGTATATAAACTTCGGCTCCGGCCGAATTTAGCTTTCCCCTCTTGTTTTTTCAAATTTAAGTTAAAATGATGTACAATTCAATAGTTTTCGAGAAAAAATTTGGGAAAAATGTCTATTTTTATCGCACCAACTGCGCATGCCCCCTTAATGAACTACATAGGTGTTGCAAATATCATATAGGTGGGGTAATTAATTTTTCAAAAAGCTTTGGATGTGCTGACATTTTAGAAATGCCTCTGTAATCCGGAACGTCATATTTTTTCCCTCATTTATGTAGAGGATATGTATGATTTATTGCGCATGAAAGGAAAGATCAAAGTCTCCAGAGATAGATTAAAAAATTTAATCAGAAGAGAAGAGGTTCGCGCAGTGACTCGGTGCAGCTTTTCAGGACACAACCTGGTATTCCATCCGGTCCTGGCAAATACAGAGGCTTAATCTCAAGAAGTTCCAATACCACTCTTATCAAAGGATGGGCCAAATATAAGGTTGGCTGGTTGAATATTGAATAAGAATAAGTGTAAGACTGTACTGTTCAATAAGATAAGAATTTTATTGAACATCTGCACGGGCACGGTGTAGGTTTATTTAAATTAAGTAATAACCGCTACCTTTATGTCGACTTTTGTTTTGGCTTTGATGTAAACCGAGATATCAATCTCAGAAGTGTCAGAGGCAAGCCGGGAAACAAGTATCTGTTTCGATGGTGAAATCACCTGCAAGGGTAGTGGTGCCGCAGTAACTAATATTGCGGCATAAATTCGTACCGGGAGTCCGGACGATTGATTACCGTGATTGCTCATTTATACTGCGATATTGAAGCCGAAAATTTCCAGTTCCCGTTCTTGGGGCGGCCGGAGATATGATCGGGTGCATAATTGACGTCGGAGTAGTTCGACATTAATAATTAAGATTTTTCGCCACAAGCACATTACTAACAAAGTATTTCTTACGATTTGGAGACTCATTTAGTAGCTGAACCTTACTATACTGTGAATCAATCGCACAGAGCTGGTCATTAAATATGGGAAAACCGAGTATTCTTGGCTTAACTGAAGCCCAGGGTAAACGACCAGGCGGGATCGTGCATAGCGAGGAAACTCAACCCCAATAGAGAAACCAATCGGGGACACCCCCGACGAACTTTTTCTATGTTCAAAAAGTATCTATTCCAGGTTCAGCTTTAGTAAAGCTTTACAGAAATTGTAGATAACCATGACTTTTTGAAAATATGAGATTAAAAACTCCAATTTAATTGACCTTAATATTGTTTAACCCCCTATAATTAATTCAATAAAATTATTTCGAGTTTTCCTTAAATCCAAAATTAAAACATGTTATGATATACTGATTTCAATAAGAAAATAAAAATCTTCCATAGGAAAATGTTTGGGAAAAAATCAGAGAAGGCCAAAAATTAATGTAGAAAATCTAAGATTTCAACTTTGGATGAGTATTCCAAAGATATGGTAACTGCTAGATACCATTTTTTAATTTTAGTTTGTACATATACATTTCAAAAATGATATGTACTAGAAACAATGATGGTCATCTTCATTACACGGCCTACATAATTCAATATATGGTAAAATTTGATCAATTTCTTCTCTTAGGTGTACAGCATAAACTGTGGGTGATAGAAACTATGTTTTTTCTGGACTTGGGTTCAGGGGAGGCTAAAGGTTATGGACCAGGTAAAATGATGCGTGGAGGAAAAAAAGAAGTTGAAAATTGTCGGCCTGTAATAATAAAGGATTTTAATATGCAAATTTTTACCTTCTACCATAGTAACAAACCGTAGAACGATGTTGGGTGTCGTGTTTTTAAATAATCTTATTAATGGTAATTTAGACAGCTAGCATCTACTAAAACGAATAAAATTTAACGTTCCTAGTAGAAGGACTAGAATCTTTCGTCTTTTACGATCCCTCAAGGGTAATATGTTCGGACTACAATGGTCTCTACCACATCTTGTAGATTTTCTCTACTTACAACCTTAAATCTTTTATTTCTGATTTAGGTATGAAAGATAAGTCGAAAATTGTTTAGCATTAATTAGAAGTAATAAAATATTCAGAATAATATTTTCAGAGGTTTTTTTTTGCACGATCACTACATTTTAATAGTACTTGGTGTATTTAAAACTAAAAGCTTTGAGTACTTTTTGTTATGAAACGATTTATTGAAAACAATGCATCTAGAACATATATGTCTTGTTTGGCTTCAGTATGAAAATTGCCAACAACTGCCAAATCTGACGATTAACCCTCTAGTGCCCAAATTTTCTATTCCAAGAAAAAAATTATTTTTGGATTCAGTATGTATCAAAATTAAATGTTTGTTTTAAAAAAAAAATTATTTTTGCTCGGATCGAGTTTTATATAACTATATCCTTGGACCGCCTAGAGGCGGCTTTGGGATGATAGGCCAACAAAAAATTAGGTAATCAATTCTTTTGTTGCACACATTTGACGCCCACAGATAAGCGATGGCGCAACTGAACTAATTGATACTTGTCATTGAAATGAGTCGCGAGCGGTCGTATTTTGTATAAAGGATCGTGGTCGGCAGAATCCTTGGAGGGCAACTTACTGTTGTCATTAAAATGCAAATTTCTAAATTTGTTGTGGAAAACGAAGTATTGGATCCTTTTGGACAGCATACAAATTTGTTTGCTAAGTGATATGTTCAATAATAGTATAATAAAAAGCAAGAAAGGAAAGCTAACTTCGATATAGTCGACCGATCCCGGCCGTCCCGTCTTATGTACTACCTGCAAGGAAAAGAAGGATGTGTGCAAAGTTTCAACTCGATAGCTTTAAAACTGAGAGACTAGTTTACGTAGAAACCGACAGACAGACGGACATGCTTATATCGAATCAGGAGGTGATCCTGATCAAGAATATATATACTTTATAGGGTCGGAGATGTCTCCACACACTTTTGACCAAAATTATAATACCCTCTTCAAGGGTATAAAAATTGAAAACACTTGAATGGCGTATCCAGATTTTGAAGTTCTCCGAGGTCAAGCTCATTAAAGGGTATTGCAGATATATCCATGAATAGGTTCATTTGGTACCACAACATCTTTTTGAAAAGCGGTGCTTTTGGATCCATAGTCCAAACAGATCCACATTCAGCTATTGTGCTTTCTTTAACATGAGCAGTATTATGATCAGCAGGCGCTTTACGTCTGCGTTTCTATGCTTGAGGTGAATTGGACGCAATCGAACTTGAGGGTGCCAACCATTTTGCAAAGGGAGTAGGACTTCCGCTTGAAGTTACACAAATCTCTCTACCCAACATAGATCAATGTCATGGTATCAATGCCAAAATCAATAGAATTTAATAATTTTTCAATCTCCACGTCGGAAAGAGCTGATAACTTATTAACATTATTCAATTAATTTATTATTCAAGCAGTTATTCGTTCTTAAATATGTCATAAGTGGCTTCCCTTTCTAAATCACTTTATAAATTTTTTTCCCGAATTGTCCCAAGACCGCCTCTAGATGGGATATTTTATAAATGCAATAAAAAGCTAACGAAAGCTTATTTTTAGTGTGGGTTTCGTATTTTGCGTCCTTGAGACTATCAACAACACGGTACAATTTTTTATTCCACCGGCAAACTATATTATTTTAAAACAAGAAAGAAAAGCTAACTTCGGGCGGAGCCGAAGTTGATATACCCTTGCAGTTGTGCCATTTCTGATCGTTCAGTTATATGGCGGCTATTGGATATAGTTGGCCGATCCCTATGAAATTTGTCAAATAGGATTATTTTGCCCAAAATGGAATCTGTACCAAGTCCCATTTTTCTAACTTAAAAAACAGCAAAGTTATGCCAATTCCGATCGTTCAGTAATATGGCAGCTATATGATATATTCGGCCGATCCTTATGAAATTTGGCAATTCAAATTATTTTGTTCAAAATAGAATCCGTACCAAGTCCCATCTTTCTAACTTAAAAAACACCAAAGTTATGCCGATTCCGATCGATCTATGACAGCTATAGGATATAGTCGGCCGATCCTTATGAAATTTTGTACATAAGATATTTTGGTCAAATATAACATGTGTGGAAAGTCCCAACTCTCCAACTTAAAAAACATCAAAGTTATGGCATTTCCGATCAATCAGTTATATGGCAGCTATAGGATATATTCGGCCGAATCCGACTTATATACTACCTGCAAGGAAAAAAAGGATGTCTGCAAAGTTTCAACTCGATAGCTCCAAAACTGAGAGACTAGTTTGCGTAGAAACCGACAGACAGACAGACAGACAGACAGACAGACGGACAGACGGACATGCTCATATCGACTCAGGAGATGTCTCCTTCCCTGCGTTGCACACTTTTGACCAAAATTATAATACCCTCTGCAAGGGTATAAAAATATTTACATTCTGCACTTTTTACAAAATAATTACTTCATTCGAGTTTCACAAATTTTCTGCTTCAAATGAATACAGCAGTCAAAAGGATTGAAAAGAATAAAATAACGGTATTTTTAACATTACCCGTCTAGAGGCGTTCTTGGGCACTAGAGGGTTAATTTGAAGGAAAAAATTTTATTTGTTAGTTAGCGGGTAGGAGCGGGTGGTAGTTACTTAGCGCTATGTCCGGGCTATATGGTGGATGCGATAAAACCTCTCATCCGTAGCTTCTGACGAGTCAGGTCCCGGTGAATCACTACACCCTTTCTATTGGCCTTCAACCTCGACCGTTTTCGATTGATACATATTGTCGTATGGGATGCATTTTTCGTTGCCAGTCACCATTCGCTATAAAAAGGGCCGAGTTCATTCCGTTTCAGCAGAACATCTCAGGTGTTGATTCTGTCAAACAGATTTTTTTGCGGCACACAAACATCAAGCTTTTTATACCCTTGCAGAGGGTATTATAATTTTGGTCAAAAGTGTGCAACGCAGTGAAGAAGGCATCTCCGACCCTATAAAGTATATATATTCTTGATCAGGATCACCTCCTGAGTCGATATGAGAATGTCTGTCTGTCCGTTTGTCTGTTTCTACGCAAAACTAGTCTCTCAGTTTTTAAGCTATCGAGTTGAAACTTTGCACACACCCTTTTTTCCTTTGCAGGCAGTATATAAGTCGGAACGGCCGGGATCGGTCAACTATATCCTATAGCTGCCATATAACTGATTGATCGGAAATGCTATAACTTTGTTGTTTTTCAAGTTAGAAGGATGGGACTTTCTATGCATTCAAATTTATCATTTACGGGCAAACTTATACGATCTGCCAAATTTCGTAAGGATCGGCCGTCTATATCCTATAGCTGCCATATAACTGATTGATCGGAAATGCCATAACTTGGTTGTTTTTCAAGTTAGAAGAATGGGAGTTTCAGTGTATTCCTCTTTGGGCAAAATAATTCGATATGCCAAATTTCATAAGGATCGGTGAACTATATACGATCCGCTATATATCTAATAATATAAGATGCGTGGCGCCACCTAACGGCCTGCGACTCAACTGCAAGGGTATATAAACTTCGGCTCCGCCCGAAGTTAGCTCTCCTTTCTTGTTTTGTATTCAGCCTTCTGCAGATGGTTTAAAATGGTTTGGTGACAAGATCCTATCTCCTCGGAAATGTCACATGCCGGTTTAGCTCGATGTTTTCCATGATTTGATCGGTATTCGTAGTCACAGGTCCTCCTCCGGCTGGCTTATTCATGGTGTCTTTTTCACCGGCTCTGAATTGTCGAAACCATTCCTCCGCGGTTCAAAGTGATTCGCCTATACATTCCCTAGAACACCATTAATCTCACGAAATGTTCTTTTACAAAAGAAAACTTTAAATAAGTGCGAATTTCGGCGTTAGTGAACTCCATGTTTACACATGTATACCTTTTCGACGCAAAAATCAAACTTTTCATATACACTAGTTTAAACTCAAAATGCCTTTCGCCACTTTCGAAACATGCCACTTTCGAAACATTTTTTTTGGATTTTTGGAGATGTACAGACTTTTTTAGGTATATCTCGCGTTCTAATGATTTTTTCGAATAAGCACTTGTTTTAATGGTAATTGAGTTTGCTACAACTTTCATTTTATTAATTTTTCGATTTGTTGGAAATTTCAGGCGGTAGAGGCTCGAACATGTCAAAAAATTGCACTTTTTTGAGTAAATTCAACTGCAAAAATTTACATATTGTCTCACGAAAAAGATAAATTGTGAAGATAAGTTATGTTTGAATTTTTTTAATCAAAGCTTTATGAATTTTTATTATGAATTTTTGAGTAAATCAGTCAATTTGAGCCTTTTTACTTCGAACGTTTTTTCTCATTCTCATTCTATGTTATGTATTTTGCTTCCATATTAACTCTATTAAATAGAATTTGTATTATGTATTGTATATTATGTATTATACATCATGTATTTATTTATCATTTACTTGTAAAAAATAATTAATTTTTCATTTTAAATTCTGACAAAGAAGATACCAAAAATCCCAAATGTTAATCACTGGGGGAATTGGGGATTTCCATTAATAATGACTTTTAATGATATGTTACGTTCGAATTTTTTGATTCAAAGCGTACACTTTACTGGCAAAAACCAGCTATCGTTGATGAAAATCCACAAAAAATAACACAGCTCCACAAAAAAAAAAAAAAAAAAAAATTCAGAGATCAGACCATACCTCCTATATGGATTTGGGGTCGCTGAATCCGAATCCGTGGTCAGTTGGTCGCCATCACGTCAGGTTTTCGAGAAAATAACGGTTGAATAGTCGAAAAACGCCGTTTTTGGCCATTTTCGAAAAATCGTACCGCAAAATTCTGATGTGTTACAAACCTAATTCAAAATGGAAATGAAAGGCTGATTTGTGATCTTTAAAACGAGCTCCATGCCACGTCAAGTTTCTTTATAACCTCAAAAAAAGTGAAAAAGTGTGTTTTTTGAGGTTATGAAGAAACTTGACGTGATGGCGTCAAACTGACCTCAGATTCGGATTCAGCGACCCCAAAAACCCCCGGGTACCATGTTTTATTTGAATATGCTGAATTTTGAAATTTTTGTGTTCGGCATACATTTTTTGCTAAGATGCCTACATATAAACGCACCCCCTGTCCTAACGGTGCATGCGAAAAATTTGGCATGGAGCTCGTTTTAAAGATCACAAATCAGCCTTTCATTTCCATTTTGAATTAGGTTTGTAACACATCAGAATTTTGCGGTACGATTTTTCGAAAATGGCCAAAAACGGCGTTTTTCGACTATTCAACCGTTATTTTCTCGAAAACCTGACGTGATGGCGACCAACTGACCACGGATTCGGATTCAGCGACCCCAAATCCATATAGGAGGTATGGTCTGATCTCTGAATTTTTTTTTTTTTTTTTTTTTGTGGAGCTGTGTAGTGGATTTTATAATTTTTTCGGTCAACTACAAAATTTCAAAAATAATTCTGGCTTCAGGTAACGACTAAAATGGACGTGAATAACCATATATAACAATCCCACTGGTCCTTTCATATGACGAAGATATAAAGAAAAGTGACAGGTAAATACCTTTCTCCGCAAGCCCATTTGTTAAGAATTGATTGGCAAGTGGCACATACACTCTGTGGGTTCCACGGAACGTTAAGATTCGGCTCAATTTTTAAGTAATGAAAGTACTTTTGTCGTAAGTCATTAGTAAATGATCGTAAATTTTTACGGTCTATGTTGAGCTATCAGCGTTTTGATAGCGGCCGAATTAATAGACCAGGTTCAATTTTACAATTCTATTTATTATGGGTCAATTTAACCCCAAAACAAATTTCGCGGCCGGTCCAAAACAATGCCGAATTACAATTCATAAAACCTAAGAGCTTGCGCAGAAGCTCCACCAAAGCTCCCAAAGTTCATGCGCTACAAATACCAATAAAGCGCATGTGAAACTGGGAGACAAAACAGAGAAGAATACATGCTGACAATAACAGCTGCAGCTAAACATTTTATGATTATTTTAAATGCACTTTTTGGTGGCTGCTTGGCCCAACAGTCTATATGTTCACCGCACACATTGCAAAAACCGTTCCGATCGTTTATGCAGGCGAACTCGCGTTTTCTTTTACTCATTTTCCAAAACCTTACGGATAAAATTTAACGCTAGAGATGCACAATCTCGGGCACCAACTAAACTATTGGCCATCCTTTGATTTGTTAGATCTTTTTATACCCAGCTGGATCCATTTAAAACAACTTAAATAATCTTTATAATAAATAATAATCATCTTTAAAATGGTCATAAATCATCTTTACGGTTGGGGAAGTTTTCATATAAATAAATGATAAATAAATGTAAATAAATGATAAATAAATACTTGATGTATAATACATAATATACAATACATAATACAAATGCTATTTAATAGAGTTTATATGCAAGCAAAATACATAATATTAAATGAGAATGAGAAAAAACGTTCGAATAGTAAAAATGGTCAAATTGGGTGATTATTATTGGGTGATTAAATTGGGTACTCGAAAATTCATAAAATCCACAATTTTCCATAGATTTTCATCATCAATAGCTTATTTTAGCCGTTAAAGTGTAAGCTTTGATTGAAAAAATTCAAACATAACTGTAGAATTAAAGTAGAAGATTAAGTAAGTACGGAAGATGGATCACTTCCTCTAAACAAAACCGAACTAGAGTGGAGGCTTCAGGTTTTAGATGAGGCAATTTCTAAAGCAAATGAGTTGCAAGACCAGATCGAGCAAATAGATGAATTAGATGATTTCGGAGCCGAGTTGGAAGAATTAGGAATAACTACCAAGGCAAGGATTATGTCCTTATGTAATGCCTTTAATTCAGCTGAAGTCTCCCGTCCAGCTACTGCAATTTCTGCAGCCCCAACTCGAGCTCGACTTCCCAGTTTCACATTGCCAAAATTCAGTGAAAATTATTCGGATTTCAAAAATTTCATAAGTCTTTTCGAGACATTATTTGACATTCCAGTTATCGAGAAATTTAATCATTTAATTTCTTGCCTCTCTGGTGAAGCCTTAGGAACTGTCAAGGCATTCCAGGTCACCGAGAGTAGTTACGACAAAGCTATCGCTAGTCTAAAGAGAGTTTATGATAACGAATGTCTCATCTTTGCGAACCAAATACGTCAACTGTTCAGCCTTCCGAAAATTTCCCAGCCGTCTGCGTCGTCGTTGAGGGGTCTAATCGACACTGTATCATCCATTTATGGATCACTATTATCCATAGGAGATGATACTAAAATTGCAAACTCAATGATTATTCATTTAGTTTTGAGTAGAGTGGATCCAGTGACCAAGCAAAAATGGGAAGAGTCACTGGATTATGAGGAATTGCCGCTGTGGTCCGATTTCGAAAAAATACTAAATCGTAGATACCAGCATCTGTCCGCTGAAGAGACTGGCAAACCAAAACAAGAAAGAACTGGGTTCGGCAAGCAACTAAATAGAACTTCGTTGGCTTGTTCTTCTACCAACGCCAAACCAGCTTGCAGTTATTGTAACGCGAACAACCATTTTTTGGCCCAGTGTAGTCCGTTCGCTCGCCTTGCTGTAATGCAAAGGTTTGAGTTTGTTAAGTCAGCCTCCCTATGTTTGAATTGTCTGCGAAAAGGTCACACGGTAGCGAATTGTAAATCGACCAGGTGCCAAATCTGTTCAAGATCGCACCATAAACTTCTGCACCGATTTACAGTGACCGAAAATAGCTTAGCATTACCACCACCCACACAAAATCCTCCTCCAGAGTTAACGAATGATGGCCCTTCTACTTCACATGCTTTGCATGCGTCGTCTGTAGAAAGGGTTTTGTTAGCAACGTCGATCGTAAGCGTTCGAACAAAAAATGGTGAGCACATATTGGACCTAGCATTACTTGACTCAGGGTCACAAATGAATTTTATTACAGAAGATCTTGCTCAACGCTGCTCTGTAAGATCCGTAGGGAGGAATCGTTCATCAACTTGCTTGGAATTGGTCAAACTAATTTACAAGTAAAGAAAAAGACACCACGGTGTGTAGGTGAAGTCGAGAGTTAATGGTAGCGAGTTTCCGTTCGACTTTTGGGTTTTGAAAACATTTTCAGGCTATCACCCTGACCAGTCAGTGAACGTGAAAGATTGGACCCTACCAAAGAACTTGCCAGTAGCAGACCCACATTGCTATGCTAATTGGAGCTGAGTCATTTTTTGAACTGTTGTCCGTTGGCCAAATAAAGTAAGGTCCAAACCATCCCATCCTTCAAAAAACTCTCCTTGGGTGGATAGTATCGGGAAAATATCTGGCAAATTCCTCAACTCCTTAACAGCCGGTCTCTAGCCTGAATTGCCAAGAAGAAATATTAGAGTCAATAGACAAAAACTTGAAAAAATTCCGGTCGTTGGAAGAAGTTCCATCTTCTAAAAAGATATTGTCGCCAAAACAAGAGCTATGTGAGGAACATTATCGGAAGACTACTAGAATACTGCCTTCAGGTCGATTTGAAGTTAAACTTCCATTTAAGTCGGATCCAAGCGTTTTGGGCAACTCATTCCAGATAGCCAAACGCCGATTTCTGTCGCTCGAGAGAAGATTATCTCGAGATCTGAACTTAAAGAAAATGTATTTGGATGTCCCCTGCATATGTCCCCTGCAAGCACTGACGTTCTTGCTTCTCCACACTACGTTATACCCCACCAGTGTGTTTTACGGCCTCAAAGTACAACGACCAAACTACGAGTCGTTTTTGATGCGTCCTGCAAGACATCCACACAGAAGTGTTTAAATGAGTTGTTGATGATGGGTCCAACAATTCAGGAAGAGCTTTACTCAACTCTTCTTAGATTTCGGCTAAACAAATTCGCTCTAGTAGCCGACATAAAAAAGATGTATCGTCAAATGATGGTAAATGAAGCAGATCGACGATACCAGTTAATAGTGTGGAGAATAGACCCGTCTGAGTCCTTGAAATTGTGCAAGCTCTACACCGTTACTTATGGCACTGCACCAGCCCCATTCCTGGCCATAAGGTGTTTGAAGAGGTTGAGTGAATCCGCGAAAAAGACATTCCCTCGAGCTGCTAAAGTTATTGGGTCTGACTTTTACGTCGACGACATGTTAATGGGTGCTGGTTGCGTGGAGGAGCTAAGTCTGAAGTAACTCAGGTTCTTCAAAACGCTGGATTTGAATTGAGTAAGTGCTTTTCAAACACGCCTGAAGTTACTGCATCCGAGAGCACGGTTAAGCCAATAACACTTTCGGACTCAGAGCTGACAAAAACATTAGGAATCGTTTGGGTTCCTAAAGATGACGTGTTTAAGCGGAATATTCTTTCGGTGACATCAAAGCTTTTCGACCCTCTTGGCTTATTAAGCCCGATCCTTATTAAAGGAAAGATCCTGTTACAGGAACTTTGGCTTAATAAGCTAGATTGGGATGAGTCCATTCCACTGCACTTGGAAATCGCATGGAACAAAATTCAGCTTGCCTTGTCACAATTAGAAAATATCTCAATACCGAGATTTGTGATGAGTGAGCCAATGTCACCAATTGAAATTCATGCCTTTTCTGACGCATCGATGAGAGCCTATGGAGCCTGCGTCTATATCCGTTGCAAATCTGCAGAAGGTAGTAAAGTCTCATTGTTGACAGCAAAGTCGAAAGTAGCGCCGCTCAAGACAAAGACGCTCCCCCGTCTTGAGTTATGTGCCGCTCACCTTCTCGCGGACCTCTGTCGCAAAATAAAACCTCTTATCAAAGCACCGATCGAACGAAGTGTATATTGGTCAGATTCGGAAGTTTGTCTTCATTGGATTCGTTCCCATCCATCGTCGTTGTCAACGTTCGTATCAAATAGAGTTGCTGATATTCAAGAGTGGTCAGAGGATAGCACGTGGCGTCATGTACCAACTAAACAGAACCCGGCAGATAATGTGTCAAGAGGTGGAGACGTAAAGGAAACGATAGAATCAATCTGGTTCACAGGTCCATCGTTTTTAAAGGAGCCGGAAGATAAGTGGCCAACGAGCCCCCGGTTTGATCCGTCACCAAAGATTTTGCAGCTGGAAACAACGAAGAATGCGGTCGAACTGACTGCAATGGTCTCTACCTCATATTTGTTGGAAGTGATAGAAGGATTTTCCTCACACTTAAAACTGCTGCGAGTGTTCGTTTACGTGGTCCGCTTTATAAAGAACTGTAAAAAATTAGTAGTTACTTCTGATAATGTACCTTCACCTGTCGAATATCAAGAAGCTTTTAATAAAATTGTCCAGATAGTCCAAGAGCACGAGTATCAAGAGGAAATTAAAAATATTCGAAAAAATCTTTTTGTTAGCCCAAGCCTACAGAAGCTATGTCCGTTTGTCCATGAAACTTCTCAGGCTGGGCTTACCTTTACGTTGTTGCGGGTCGGGGGGCGACTAGCTAATGCTCCTATTTCGTACGATGCCAAGTTCCTAGTATTGTTGACGAAGCGCTCTCAATTTGTTCAGAGCTGCGTCCGATACTTGCACGAGTCGAATTTTCGAATTGTGGGTTCACGAGCACTGGTGAGTCTCTTGCGACAGCGCGTTGGGATAGTAAACGCGCAGGAAGTCTGCAGTCAGATAGTGCGGTCATGCATACGCTGTTTTAAATGCAAGCCTCATCTGATGACTCAAATCATGGGAGATTTACCCTTAGATCGAGTTCGTGCTCGCCGCCCATTCTCCATATGTGGCGTGGATTTCTGTGGCCCTATTGAAACGACGTTGAAAATTCGTGGTAGACCACCCTGCAAGTCTTACATCGCCCTTTTTGTTTTTTTTGCGTCCAAAAGAGTTAATTTAGAAGTAGTATCTGACTTATCAACTGATTCCTTTTTATTGGCATTTCAAAGGTTCGTTGGGCGCCGAGGATGTCCGCAGACCGTGCACTTCGCGGACGAACTGCGACAATACGCATAAAAAAAAAAGGTGGTTATTTGCGTACATACCGCCGCGGGCTCCGCACATGGGCGGACTATGGGAGGCAGGTGTGAAGTCTGCAAAGCGCCTACTCCTACGAGCGGTGGGAGCGCGAAGTTGGCCGCAGAGGAGCTGCAGACCGTCCTCGTTGGAGTCGAGGCCGTCCCGAGCTCGAGGCCCTTGGGCGCCCTCAGTCAGGACCCAAGCGACGGCGAGGCGTTGACTTCCGGGCACCTGTTGACAGCTAGAGATGCACAATCTCGGGCACCAACTAAACTATTGGCCATCCTTTGATTTGTTAGATCTTTTTATACCCAGCTGGATCCATTTAAAACAACTTAAATAATCTTTATAATAAATAATAATCATCTTTAAAATGGTCATAAATCATCTTTACGGTTGGGGAAATTTTCATATAAATAAATGATAAATAAATGTAAATAAATGATAAATAAATACATGATGTATAATACATAATATACAATACATAATACAAATGCTATTTAATAGAGTTTATATGCAAGCAAAATACATAATATTAAATGAGAATGAGAAAAAACGTTCGAATAGTAAAAATGGTCAAATTGGGTGATTATTATTGGGTGATTAAATTGGGTACTCGAAAATTCATAAAATCCACAATTTTCCATAGATTTTCATCATCAATAGCTTATTTTAGCCGTTAAAGTGTAAGCTTTGATTGAAAAAATTCAAACATAACTGTAGAATTAAAGTAGAAGATTAAGTAAGTACGGAAGATGGATCACTTCCTCTAAACAAAACCGAACTAGAGTGGAGGCTTCAGGTTTTAGATGAGGCAATTTCTAAAGCAAATGAGTTGCAAGACCAGATCGAGCAAATAGATGAATTAGATGATTTCGGAGCCGAGTTGGAAGAATTAGGAATAACTACCAAGGCAAGGATTATGTCCTTATGTAATGCCTTTAATTCAGCTGAAGTCTCCCGTCCAGCTACTGCAATTTCTGCAGCCCCAACTCGAGCTCGACTTCCCAGTTTCACATTGCCAAAATTCAGTGAAAATTATTCGGATTTCAAAAATTTCATAAGTCTTTTCGAGACATTATTTGACATTCCAGTTATCGAGAAATTTAATCATTTAATTTCTTGCCTCTCTGGTGAAGCCTTAGGAACTGTCAAGGCATTCCAGGTCACCGAGAGTAATTACGACAAAGCTATCGCTAGTCTAAAGAGAGTTTATGATAACGAATGTCTCATCTTTGCGAACCAAATACGTCAACTGTTCAGCCTTCCGAAAATTTCCCAGCCGTCTGCGTCGTCGTTGAGGGGTCTAATCGACACTGTATCATCCATTTATGGATCACTATTATCCATAGGAGATGATACTAAAATTGCAAACTCAATGATTATTCATTTAGTTTTGAGTAGAGTGGATCCAGTGACCAAGCAAAAATGGGAAGAGTCACGGGATTATGAGGAATTGCCGCTGTGGTCCGATTTCGAAAAAATACTAAATCGTAGATACCAGCATCTGTCCGCTGAAGAGACTGGCAAACCAAAACAAGAAAGAACTGGGTTCGGCAAGCAACTAAATAGAACTTCGTTGGCTTGTTCTTCTACCAACGCCAAACCAGCTTGCAGTTATTGTAACGCGAACAACCATTTTTTGGCCCAGTGTAGTCCGTTCGCTCGCCTTGCTGTAATGCAAAGGTTTGAGTTTGTTAAGTCAGCCTCCCTATGTTTGAATTGTCTGCGAAAAGGTCACACGGTAGCGAATTGTAAATCGACCAGGTGCCAAATCTGTTCAAGATCGCACCATAAACTTCTGCACCGATTTACAGTGACCGAAAATAGCTTAGCATTACCACCACCCACACAAAATCCTCCTCCAGAGTTAACGAATGATGGCCCTTCTACTTCACATGCTTTGCATGCGTCGTCTGTAGAAAGGGTTTTGTTAGCAACGTCGATCGTAAGCGTTCGAACAAAAAATGGTGAGCACATATTGGACCTAGCATTACTTGACTCAGGGTCACAAATGAATTTTATTACAGAAGATCTTGCTCAACGCTGCTCTGTAAGATCCGTAGGGAGGAATCGTTCATCAACTTGCTTGGAATTGGTCAAACTAATTTACAAGTAAAGAAAAAGACACCACGGTGTGTAGGTGAAGTCGAGAGTTAATGGTAGCGAGTTTCCGTTCGACTTTTGGGTTTTGAAAACATTTTCAGGCTATCACCCTGACCAGTCAGTGAACGTGAAAGATTGGACCCTACCAAAGAACTTGCCAGTAGCAGACCCACATTGCTATGCTAATTGGAGCTGAGTCATTTTTTGAACTGTTGTCCGTTGGCCAAATAAAGTAAGGTCCGAACCATCCCATCCTTCAAAAAACTCTCCTTGGGTGGATAGTATCGGGAAAATATCTGGCAAATTCCTCAACTCCTTAACAGCCGGTCTCTAGCCTGAATTGCCAAGAAGAAATATTAGAGTCAATAGACAAAAACTTGAAAAAATTCCGGTCGTTGGAAGAAGTTCCATCTTCTAAAAAGATATTGTCGCCAAAACAAGAGCTATGTGAGGAACATTATCGGAAGACTACTAGAATACTGCCTTCAGGTCGATTTGAAGTTAAACTTCCATTTAAGTCGGATCCAAGCGTTTTGGGCAACTCATTCCAGATAGCCAAACGCCGATTTCTGTCGCTCGAGAGAAGATTATCTCGAGATCTGAACTTAAAGAAAATGTATTTGGATGTCCCCTGCATATGTCCCCTGCAAGCACTGACGTTCTTGCTTCTCCACACTACGTTATACCCCACCAGTGTGTTTTACGGCCTCAAAGTACAACGACCAAACTACGAGTCGTTTTTGATGCGTCCTGCAAGACATCCACACAGAAGTGTTTAAATGAGTTGTTGATGATGGGTCCAACAATTCAGGAAGAGCTTTACTCAACTCTTCTTAGATTTCGGCTAAACAAATTCGCTCTAGTAGCCGACATAAAAAAGATGTATCGTCAAATGATGGTAAATGAAGCAGATCGACGATACCAGTTAATAGTGTGGAGAATAGACCCGTCTGAGTCCTTGAAATTGTGCAAGCTCTACACCGTTACTTATGGCACTGCACCAGCCCCATTCCTGGCCATAAGGTGTTTGAAGAGGTTGAGTGAATCCGCGAAAAAGACATTCCCTCGAGCTGCTAAAGTTATTGGGTCTGACTTTTACGTCGACAACATGTTAATGGGTGCTGGTTGCGTGGAGGAGCTAAGTCTGAAGTAACTCAGGTTCTTCAAAACGCTGGATTTGAATTAAGTAAGTGCTTTTCAAACACGCCTGAAGTTACTGCATCCGAGAGCACGGTTAAGCCAATAACACTTTCGGACTCAGAGCTGACAAAAACATTAGGAATCGTTTGGGTTCCTAAAGATGACGTGTTTAAGCGGAATATTCTTTCGGTGACATCAAAGCTTTTCGATCCTCTTGGCTTATTAAGCCCGATCCTTATTAAAGGAAAGATCCTGTTACAGGAACTTTGGCTTAATAAGCTAGATTGGGATGAGTCCATTCCACTGCACTTGGAAATCGCATGGAACAAAATTCAGCTTGCCTTGTCACAATTAGAAAATATCTCAATACCGAGATTTGTGATGAGTGAGCCAATGTCACCAATTGAAATTCATGCCTTTTCTGACGCATCGATGAGAGCCTATGGAGCCTGCGTCTATATCCGTTGCAAATCTGCAGAAGGTAGTAAAGTCTCATTGTTGACAGCAAAGTCGAAAGTAGCGCCGCTCAAGACAAAGACGCTCCCCCGTCTTGAGTTATGTGCCGCTCACCTTCTCGCGGACCTCTGTCGCAAAATAAAACCTCTTATCAAAGCACCGATCGAACGAAGTGTATATTGGTCAGATTCGGAAGTTTGTCTTCATTGGATTCGTTCCCATCCATCGTCGTTGTCAACGTTCGTATCAAATAGAGTTGCTGATATTCAAGAGTGGTCAGAGGATAGCACGTGGCGTCATGTACCAACTAAACAGAACCCGGCAGATAATGTGTCAAGAGGTGGAGACGTAAAGGAAACGATAGAATCAATCTGGTTCACAGGTCCATCGTTTTTAAAGGAGCCGGAAGATAAGTGGCCAACGAGCCCCCGGTTTGATCCGTCACCAGAGATTTTGCAGCTGGAAACAACGAAGAATGCGGTCGAACTGACTGCAATGGTCTCTACCTCATATTTGTTGGAAGTGATAGAAGGATTTTCCTCACACTTAAAACTGCTGCGAGTGTTCGTTTACGTGGTCCGCTTTATAAAGAACTGTAAAAAATTAGTAGTTACTTCTGATAATGTACCTTCACCTGTCGAATATCAAGAAGCTTTTAATAAAATTGTCCAGATAGTCCAAGAGCACGAGTATCAAGAGGAAATTAAAAATATTCGAAAAAATCTTTTTGTTAGCCCAAGCCTACAGAAGCTATGTCCGTTTGTCCATGAAACTTCTCAGGCTGGGCTTACCTTTACGTTGTTGCGGGTCGGGGGGCGACTAGCTAATGCTCCTATTTCGTACGATGCCAAGTTCCTAGTATTGTTGACGAAGCGCTCTCAATTTGTTCAGAGCTGCGTCCGATACTTGCACGAGTCGAATTTTCGAATTGTGGGTTCACGAGCACTGGTGAGTCTCTTGCGACAGCGCGTTGGGATAGTAAACGCGCAGGAAGTCTGCAGTCAGATAGTGCGGTCATGCATACGCTGTTTTAAATGCAAGCCTCATCTGATGACTCAAATCATGGGAGATTTACCCTTAGATCGAGTTCGTGCTCGCCGCCCATTCTCCATATGTGGCGTGGATTTCTGTGGCCCTATTGAAACGACGTTGAAAATTCGTGGTAGACCACCCTGCAAGTCTTACATCGCCCTTTTTGTTTTTTTTGCGTCCAAAAGAGTTAATTTAGAAGTAGTATCTGACTTATCAACTGATTCCTTTTTATTGGCATTTCAAAGGTTCGTTGGGCGCCGAGGATGTCCGCAGACCGTGCATTGCGACAACGCGACGAGCTTCGTCGGAGCGAGTCGCCACTTCGCGGACGAACTGCGACAATACGCATAAAAAAAAAGGTGGTTATGGAGTGGAGAGCAGTCCACAAGCTGGCGAGGTTTGCCAGTGGTTGAAGCCAGATGAAGGCCTTCAACGGGGCCGGTGTAGAATTAAAGTAGAAGATTAAGTTTTGAATTTTATTGAAGTTTAGTATAAGTTAGCAAAGGGCGGAGCGGGAACGCAAGAAAAGCTCACTTTCGCTCTCCCGTGAATTCGCCTCGCTTCGCAGCAATAGAAAAGCTAGGTTTAAATTCTTTTGGTAAAAATATACCGAATTTTAACGATAAGACGAACGCTTGTGTATTGTTTTTCGTCTTTTTTAAAAATTATAGTGAACAGCCACCTTTAGTTTTTTCGAAAGTGTGAGGTAAACTAATATTTAAAAATATTATTGACAGTTTTTGTCCTGAAGTTTCAGTAACAAACGAAATAATGCCTCCCAAAAAATCGAATTTGGGTCATCGCACTCGCAAGGCAGTAATAATGAGAAAGGAAGTTTCTAAAAGGAATGATCAACAGCAGGAATTGGTGCGTGAAACGGATCGGTTGAGACCAAGGCAGAGGAATATCATGGAACCAGCAGAAAGGCGTACTGAACTATTCAAACTGAAATTTTGACATACTGTAATTTCTCGATCGACACCAGCGGACGAGATAAATGCTTGCCTGAATATGCGTGTCCAGTTTCAGAACGATGAATCAGCCGAGGTATTCTCACGACAGTTACTGGACACTGGGAACGGAAATCTGCCAGTTAATGAGACGCCAAGAAAAATATCACTACCAGAAAATTTTTGTAATTTAGTAACATCGAAAGGAGAACTAATCGAAAATGTATTTCCTTGCATTCGAATCAATTATAGGTATCACGAGCTATCCTAGCCGCTAAGAACAAAATTGTCTATCAACGTAATAATGTTATCCAATCCAGCATAGAAACTGAAAGATGTAGTTTCCGATATAAAGAATCATTTTCAATTTAAAATATTACATTTCTGATTTGGGTTGACATACATTATCCAAATTGACAAAAATTCAGTCAAATTGTAAGACGAAATGAAATTACACGATTTTTCTAAATGTTTCGGCTAAACAAACACCTACGACTAAAACGTTAATTTGGTATTTATATAAGAATATGTACTTATGGAAGGATATGTACTAGAAAGACCTAATTTGCTTAAAATGCATGATAAAAGAAATAGAAAAATTCAACAAAAAAACTGCTTTTATTGCCTATTCATTTTATTCAAGCCATGGCGTAAAATAGAAAATGATTTAATGAATTGGTCAGAGAAATATTTGTTGGAGTCTATGCAAGAACTGAAAATATAATGTTTTATAAGGTTGTAACGAACTGTTTTGCTATGTTTTGCTCGCAACAAACGCCGCGGCTAGCTCACAGAGGTTGAGGGTACGTTCCACCGAATTTATAGATTCGACGTGATTGCCCGAGCCCAGAAATAACACGTTATTGCTTCTTTTCAAATAAATCCCCTTTATTGTTATTAATTTACAAAGGAATAAAGTTTTAAAAAGAATTATTGTTATTAATTACAAAGGAACAATCTCACCGGCAGTCTGGCTCAGCCGACCGACCGCTCGCCCTCCCGTCGATCCCCGATCCCCGCTCCGGGTTGGTGCCAATACGCACGCCCTCCCAAAGCTTGCGCCCGGCAGGTCGTGCGGTCTTGGTGCCTGGCGCCGAAACGGCTCTCGGTTCCCTCCGTTCGGACTCACGGACTCTGGTTGCTGGGCCTGTGTTGCTGCTTGTCGTCTTCTGCTGCCACTGCCTGTCCGTCGCTGCTGCTCCCTCGTCGTCGCTGCTGCTCCCTCGTCGTCGCTGCTGCTCCCTCGTCGTCGCTGCTCTACCGTTGCCGCTGCTCCCTCGTCGTCGCTGCTATACTGCTGCCGCCGCTCCCTCGTCGTTGCTGCTATACTGCTGCCGCCCTCGTCGTCGCGGCTGTCGTCGCAGTTTCTCCGTTTGGGGTGCCGTGGACTCGGAACCTTTGGCTCGCCTGGATTTGCCCTTTCGCCGTGGCCGGCACCTGATCCGTGTTAACAGACCGAGTGGCTCACCTCCCAGGCCTACGCCGGGCAGGATATGCTCCTCGCTGCTTAACGGCCGGATCAGGGCACGAAGGGCCTTCCTACCGTGCAGGACACGCGTTCGCCACTCGCCTCCAAACACCTGCGTGCCTACGCCCCGCAGGATCTATGGTAGGCCAGAGGTTTGGGCGTCGCGTCTCCTTTGACTCCAGGTGATACGCTGTGCATACGCTCCAGCGCCTGGTTCAGGATTCTCTTGACTTCCCGGGGTGTCCCTGCCTGGTTTCACTGTTGGGCTTGAGTTCCCGGGTTGGCTATCCCTCGCGTTACAGGATCACACCTGGATCGAACGGTCAGGAGCAGGGGAATAACTCCACCCGACTCTTTTACCCTTGGGCCTTAGCTTTGCCGCGGATCCTTTTTCCCTTGCTCCTTGCTCGATTCGCGTACCGCCGCCGGACTTACCCACAGGGGGTCCTTAAGCTATTTTTCGTATATCCTTGCTCACTCGCTTTAATAGCCCGCACTTAGGACTGTCGGACTTACCCACGGGGGGTCCTTCAGCCTGTACTCGTAACTCTTCCAAGGAAACTTTCCAACTTGAATGGCAGACTTACCCACGGGGGGTCTTTCACTGGGAGAGTGCCGGCTTCCCTAGAATACTCGGCCTCGATTCGCTCCAGGGGCCCTCGTTATATAGTGCCAGAGGCGCCCGTTAATCCTTGCAAATCTACTTCCTGCCGTTAATCCTCCGCTCATTCACTTTCTCCGTTAGCTTTCTCCAATCTCGCCGTCTTTCTACCGGCGGGCTTTCTTTATTGTCCCTCCCCCGATTGCCCCGGTTGGGCCTCCGATCCGCATTATTTTTGTGCCGGTCATCGGACTTCGTCCCGATACCTCGCGATCCCCCCCTGGACATTCAAAATGCATTTCTGTGTTTTTGTGCATTTTGTGCATAAACACAGCTGCGCAGTCGCCGGCTGCTTCGTTCCCCGCCGTCCCCGCTGTTTCCTATGACCTTCGAGCGCGGCCGCGGAGGCCCGGCCGGGACCGTTACGTTCCACGGTGATTCCTCCTCCTCCCTCTTTCGGGCGCGACGCCGTGCTGGTTCCTCTTGCCCCCGCTGCTGCCCCCGCATGCCGTCTGCCCTTGATACCTTTCTCTTCTTCCGTATTTCTAAACACAGCAGCGCTGGCCCATCCGACGCTGCAGTGCTGACTTGCTTGTTCCCCACCAGAAACTCCCCACGAAAAATTCAAAGTCAATAAAAGAATGTTTTTTCTCACGCATTTTTATAGGGATATTAAATTTAACTAATTTAATAATATTTTACATATTATTTATAACTCAAATGTGCGAAAGTTAAGTTTTCAGCATTTCAGTGGCTGGATTTCTTTTAAATAATTTTCGTAAAGATAGTTAAAATTCATTGATATTCACTATTTTCAATATCGGCTTATAACCAAAGATTACAAAAATAATGTAAAAGAAACGATGCGATTGCTAATTACTGTGAATTCCTTAATAGATTATCAGTTTATTTCATTGTCGCGTGCGACATTGAAAAAGAACATTTGTTATCAGTGCTTCGAAGAAATTTGTCGAATAAACAATATCACTTAAGTCTTAAAAAAAAATTATTGAAAGCACTACTGCACTACTTTTAGCATTTAGTTATAAAATTTTTTAAGTTAGTCGCGTGCGACATGGTAAGATAATTTTTATTTTTTTTTTTATTTACTTTTTATTAATGCAGATGAATGAAGGAAATAATAATAAAGATGGATTACCTTATGCTCACATTTTAATTTGTTTAGTTTATAAAATACGTCCTGAAGACATCGATAGTTTAATTTCTGCAGAGATTCCAGATCCGTCTGTTGATCAATTATTTTTTGATATTATCACTACATGCAAAAATTTGAATCGTTCATCACCTTGCATGGTAGATGGAACATGTACAAAACGTTTTCGTTTTCATATTGACGGATATAAAATATATCGTCGAAGAAGTATCGAAAAAGGCGGACAATCGTTCTTTACAACTATTAAAAACTCAGAGATCGACATTCACAATCGGTGGGTTGTACCATATTCACCTCTACTGAGCAAAAAATTCAACGCTCAGATTAAATTTAGTTCGGTGAAGAGTATCAAATATATTAATATGATATGGCTATGTTTAGAATTGATAATACTAATGTAAATGCTCCTCAGCTGAACCCAAATGATGAAATTACTAATTATCAAATTGGCCGGTATATCAGCTCCAATGAAGCTGTCTGGCGTATTTTCGGTTTTCATTAACGAGATTTCTAGAAAATTTTTCTAGAAAAAATATATATGGCAAAAAAACGTTTGCCGGGTTACCTAGTATAATTATATTATTATTATTATTATTATAAAGAAATTGCCAACAATTATAAAGTGCAGGCAATTTTGCTATGTGTTAAGCAATAGCTACAATGGCCTTCTGCTTAAAATCTATTTTATAATATATAATAGGTGTTATGTAACAATGTACCATAATATGATATTTCTGGCGATAGTGGTTTTTTTTACTTAAATGTATTTACATGTAAGCTATCGAGTTTATATATGTACATATATTATATATGTGTGAATTTATTATAGTTATGTACAGTAAAGTTGCGCCTATATGTAGTTGTAGAGGTTTGTGGATTTTAGGAATTGGATAGTTGTGGTAATATTTGTGGGATCTACTATTTCTTCTAAAGTTTTTTGGAGGAATTTACGTCTGGTTACGTAAGGTTAATGTTACATTGTTGGCATATGGGTGGAGGAGTTTTATCAAAAAGGTGGCTATGTGTCAGTTTCGTGTGTCCTATTCGAAGTCTCATAAATTTAATGGTATCTATTCGAGATATAGTTGGTTTTAAAAGTGTGATATTTTTTTGTTTTTTTGTATTGATGTGTTTTTAGTGTGTAGATGTGTTGTTCCATATAAGGTCATGTTGGGCTTTTATGTGATTGCTGATGTATTTAAGGATATCTGGTAGGTTGTAGTTAATTTCTGATATTAATGGCATTGTGAGTGCTTCTTTGGCATAATGCCGGAGTGGCCTGGGACCCATATTAGGACGAGTTTGTATTTGTATCTATAGATAATTTTTCTAATTTCTAATATATAGTAGGTAGAGTTATTTGGGTTTTCTAGTGCTGTAAGAGCTGAGAGAGAGTCGGTGCATATAGCGAATTTTCCTACTTGTTTTTCGGCATATTTACATGCGTGGAGAATGGCTGCTATTTCAGCAGTGAAAATTGATGAGTAAGGTGGCAGGATTTGCTGTGTTATGATGTGATGTGTAGAGGTTACGCTGTAGGTAACTCCACTGACGGTCTTGGAGCCGTCCGTGTATAAGAATGTGTGCTGTTTGAGGGTATCTTTCATTTCTTGAAACTTTTGCTGGTATACTAATGGTGGTGTGTTTGGTTTTGTTGAAGTATGTAACGATTTGTTTATTTTAGTAACGCTATAGGTCCACGCTGGTGTGGTTTCTTTTCTAATTGTTATAGGGATAGGGTATAGTTGTATTTCGTTGCATTGGTCGATCGTGTCTTTTAGTGTCGATGATAATTTTGGAATTCGTTTTTTTTTTTGAGATTTTTTTAATTATCTGTTCTAGAGGGGTTTTCTTAGAGGTGGAAATCATTTTAAAGTTTTTTAATATGGCATGTTTAGTTCTTTGTTCTATAGTGCTTATGTTAGCTTCGTAAAGCAGGTTGTTTATTGGCGAGGAGCGAAATGCCCCAAGGGCTATTCTAATAGCTGAGTGGTATATGGTTTTTATTTTGTTAAGTTTTGATTTGGGTGCTTTTCCGTATAGAAATAACCCATAATCAATTTTTGACATAATAACAGAGTTGATTACATAGATAATGGTTTTAATGTGGCAGTTGAAACTTGTGCTAGAGAGACATTTTATAATGTTTAGTCTTTTAGATATTTGCATTACTAGCTGATCTATGTGTGCGTCCCATTTATAATTATTGGTTATAGTTAAACCTAGTATTTTTAGTGATTTTTCGTTTTTTAAGTTGATAGTGCTAGTTACTTTGAAGTTGCATTTTTTTTTTGCGACAAATGTGTAGGTATTTAGACTTCGGAATAGAAAGACAGGCTCCAGAGTAATTGCACCATTCTTGAATGTCTGTGAGCAGTGGGTTTATGTTTATTGAGGAATCTCTTCTATTATGAATTTTTATAATTGTATAGTCATCAGCGTATGCTGTAAATTTGAACGATTTGTGGAGACCTATGATTCTATTGATCTTGTTATAGGCAATTGCAAAAATGATTACAGATAATGGTGATCCTTGTGGGATTCCATTTTCCAGTGGTAAGGGTTGGGATTGTATATTTTGAGTTTGAACGCAGATTTTTCGGTTGGTTAGGAAGTTTATTATATATTTGATCATTTTTGGTCCTAATTTCCATTCAACGAGTTCATCTATGATTGTGTGAATTCCTATTTTGTCAAATGCTTTTGAAAAGTCTAGTGAAATTATTGAAAGGTGACTTTTTCTGGATAGGGTGGTGGTAGTCAGATAATCTAGCGTTGCTAGAGAGTCTGATACTGATTTACCCTTTCTGAAACCCATTTGATGACTATCGAGTAGTTGGCTGTTGTTAACTAACCACCATAGTCTTTTAGATATTATTTTATCCATTACTTTGGATAGGCAGCTATTTAGGGATATAGGACGGTATGAAGGTATTTCTGTTTTGTTTGAGTCCGGTTTTAGTATTGGTATAATGTTGCTTGGCTTTTGAGATGTCATATTTGTTTGTATGGGTATCGGTTGTATTATTAGGGTTAATTAGACAATGGATTTGAGTGTTAGTTTTGAGTCCACAGAATCGATTGATTTTTTTCCATATTGTTGGGATTGGAGTTTGTGGATTTATGTCTGAGGTAAATTCGTGCAGGGCTTTGCGTTTTTTTTGTTTTATTTCTCGTTTGAGTATTGCGTTGGCCTTTTTGTAAGCTATTATATTGGCTGTATTAATATTGCGACACATATTTCGCCAGGCTAATTTTTTTTTTGTTTTTAGTGTTTGTAGATCGGTGTCCCACCAGGGGACTTGTTTGGGTGAGTTTGGGTGATATTGTGGTATGGATAAATGAGCACTGTGTCTTATAATGGCACAAAGGTGGGCAGTTTCTTGGTTTATTTGTTGGCTGAGTGGTCTGTCGTCGGAAAATTGTTTACTAAATTTTTGATAGAGGGGCCAGTTGGCTTTTTCAATGTTGAATTTAGGTTTAATGACGGAGGAGTCCGTTGATATATTTTCAAAGAGTTGGATTGTGATTGGGAAGTGGTCACTACCTGAGAGGTGGTTTTCAATTGTCCATTTAGAGTGTAAGTATAGTTCAGGGGAACTCTCTCAGCTAGAGAGAGGTCGATATGTGTAAAGGTGTGGTGTGTGGTGAAGAGGGTGGGGGAGCCATTATTAAGAGTGGTTTTATTACCACTACCACATTTGAATAATACGTTTCCTCGCGGGTTATTATATTGTGATCCCCAACTTTTAAAATTAAAAAAAATTAATACAGGCAAACTAATGGTATGATCCTTTCAAGTTTTTTTCTACATGTATTTATAGTTGCGAACGCTAGCACTCTTTGACAAATCATTTTATTCGACAAAAGTTTTCTACATGATCCTGTCAAGTTTCATTATTAACCGATCTTTTTACATGTCAATATTTACATGTAAATGGCGCTAGTAAATTCACCACAGTTTACATTTGACATGTAGATGGCGCTAGTAAATTCACCACATTTTTACATTTGACACATAGGTGGCGCTAGTAAATCGGCTGCATACGCCGTTTGCCTGTGTTCAAACATTAAGTTGAACATGGGAGCTAATAAAATAACTTAAACAATGTTTAAATATTTAACATTCTAAAATATAATTATATAATTAACGACATATTGTCATCGAACAATTATAATAATAATAGTTTTCTAATATTGAAGAAAACAAATTTAAAAATATCCAAAATGTACACCTTTTTTGTGGCCCTTTGCAGAATGTTCAAGCATTGAACACGATAAAAATTCCAAACATAGAATGTAGGAGATCGGACCCATGTGAATAAGTGATTAACAGCATGGTTTGAAAGACGATCTCCTGCAGTCTATCCAAATATTTATGTGGTGCACTTGAAGCACTTAAGAAAGGGTCACATAGCATGTCAGCGAGCAGTCCGTTGATAAGTAGTTTTAAATAGATTTAAGATTTTCATGTATGTTTCTTGTAAGAGAATTGTAAGAAATAAAAACAGTTTTAAAAAGGAACTCATTGGAGTATCACGAGTATTTACGGGGCTCCTCTTAACATTTGGTCCTTCGAGCCGGATCACTTGATAAGAGGAGCCCCTATACTAATAAGGTTTCATTTGAAAACTCATTGGAGTACACCTTTATATAAGGGGCTCCTCTTATCATGTGGTCCTTCGGGACACCCTGACGTTTTCCCCCCTGTGGTAAGAGACTCAGGTTAGGCTGCGATCTGGGCAAAAAAGAGCCCAGTTTAAAATCGCGTAGTCAAACAAAAAACAAAAAACTGTTGTTTCCCCCCAAGAGGTAAGGAACACAGAAAATTAAATTATAAATAAAAATGCCAATGAGCATTAAATAAGGCTTCGATCTGGCCCAAAAAGAGACCAGTTTAAAATCGTAGTCAGAAAAAAAAAAAAAACTGTTGTTTCCCCCCAAGAGGTAAGGAACACAGAAAATTAAATTATAAAAATGCCAATAGCAGTATCCGAAGGCCGATCGGCGAAAACATGTATGAGGTCGATAATCTGGACGGAAAGACCGGAGTTTTCCACGTAAAGGATCTGAGACAGTGACACGAATAAGAAATGGAGGAGATAACGACCAACGGGAAGGTGACGGGAAGAGAAAGGAAAGCATAAATCAGGCATCTAGTGAATATGGAGGTACTTGCGGATCAGTAAGACGCCGGCAGATAGAAGAAGCCAAGTGCCATGGTGACATCGAGAGTTCGAGGGGTCGTCTCCCACGTTGGGCGCTGAAGATAGGGTCCAGAGCCGCCTCCTGAGCATGGGTCTGATCCAAGAAGTAGAGCTGAATCGTCCATATTTCCATTATCATTTGACGCTAATAAGCGTTAAATGCTAATGTGGCTGTTGTGGCCGATGTAAACAATCGGGGACAGGGCTGCCACCTAGGGGAGGTAAAAGGGCGCAGGGCTGCCATCTAGTGAAGGTAAAGGGGCGCAGGGCTGCCACCTAGTCCCAAGCAGGGAAATTTTGGATAGGAGGGTTGATGACCCGGGACGGATCGGGTCTGGAACAACGGTCCGATCCGAATGACCATGCCAGGCGAAAATTGAAGGGAAGGTTATTTAAAAGACAGTGGTCGAGCAGTGCGAGTGTGAAAAAAAAGAAAAGTAAAGGAATTATTATTGTACACCTCAAGAAATAAGAAGGAATAAAATATCGAAGGAAATCAAAGAATACGGAGGCTGGAAGCAGGATCGGCAGGAATCTAAGGTAAGAGGTCGGTCCAGGAAGGAGAGCCGTAATTAATGGGCTTCTTCATTCCAGGACCGACCAGACTCGCATCTCCGGGAGAAGAAGCCAGGCCATTGAAATTAAGCTAGGCCTGGCGTATTTTTTTTTCTTTTTGGGAATAAAAATCTCTCAAATATTTGATTCGCGCGCCCCCACCAATTTTGGCGCCGCAGTTTTTTTGGCGCCTTACTTGGATTAAAGCCGGACCTGGAATGTCTGTGAAAGCCGGCCAAAAGTGTTGATATGGCCCACCAAAGAAGGAAGACAGGCTAGGAGAGAGGCCTTTTTATTTTATATATCTGTTTGGAATCCACCCGGGAAGAAATAAAGGAAGAAAGCAGATCGCGATTTGAAATCCGATATATATATATATTAAGAGAGAACAGTTTTGTGGGATAGATGTATTGATCATTTATTTCTAGTTTTAATACCTATTTATTTGTGTGTTGGTATATATGTCATAATTAATTAATTATTCTGTGTTTTTTTTTATTCTGTTTATTTTTATTTTATATATATTTATTCTTATTCTTTATTTATACTTCTAAATATGCTGTGAGTTCCGATAGCGGCCTTAGAAGCTAACGGTTTGCTATTTCCCGAAACAATTAAATAACACATGCTGTTTGGTATGTGTTGGATGTTTGTTATTGTTAGCGGTCTGAATGGGAAGGGTCAGGGAAACGACGGCCCTGGATGAGCTAGCCGGAGCCAGACCCATGCCGATTGGCGGACCGTAGGACCAGAAGCTGGTCATAACAAAATAATTCGGCGTTGTACCTGGAATAACATGTAAAATCTGAAAGTGTCTAGGCGTTCTCCCTCATAGGCATCTGACATGACTGTGTTTACAAACGCAAACTTACCCTAACATCAATTCATCTAGCAAGGATTTTAAATAGATCTTTATTATATATATATATATATTTTTTAATTTGTAAAATAGGTACAAGTTTACAAGAAGATGATAAGTTGTTGTTTCATCGCAAATATCAGTAACATGTTTACGTTAAGTTTGATTTTTGCGTTTCAAACGCACTGCCAACGGTTCTGTAGCCAAAAAATAGTACTACTTTATAAAACACAATTCAATCCGTCACGTCCTTTTCGATTTTATTTAAATTTTTAATTTAACAAACGTTGCAGGTTAAATGTATACAGCCATCGCTTTTATTACATTCACGATATAAATTTTACTGTATTATTGAGACCTTCACTTGCCAAAAGTGTTTAAGTGGTACGATTAAATTACATCTGACCTTAAAGTTCCCGTGTCCACTGTTTCACAAAGTTCTCTAACTATGCATTGTTATATTGACAGTCATCATTTTGTGTTTTTGTGTTCCTAGTATGGTCACACTAGAAAAACATTATGGAAGATAAACAGAAAATATATTTTTATAGATAGAACTACCAAAAAACTTTGACTAAGAGGTGGTTAAATTTTTCACAGTTTTAGTATGTAAAAAACGAATTTGAAAAATCTAAAAAGCACTATACTGAAATATATGTGCCCACTCATTAAATTTGTTCGCAAATATGAAATTTTAAACGTAATAAATATTCTATGCATTTTGCCTTACTCAAAAACATTCATACATACATATGTTCACAACTTTTTTTTTTGGATTGATGTTATATTTAACAATTTTTTCAATTATCCAGGTGTAACACTAAGTAACTAAAATTCCATAAAACACGTGCCTGCGTGCATGCGCGCATACGACAAATCTTATGCTTATGATCTGCATAGTACAAAAGTTAATGTCCAAAAACACGGATAATATGGCCTGCGAACGATATGGAATACTTGCTCAAAATGAATACTACGAGGATGATATGAATTTTGAAGACCTAAAAAAAAAAAATTGTTTGGGAATACCAAATGGTGAGTTTAGCATCCGTTTGCTGATTTTATTTGTACTTATGTCAATATGCATATATGAGTATATGATATGAACATACAAAAAACTTAATAGGATATTTTATATTATATTTATTGTATTATAGTCGTAGTATAGTATTATATGTAGTATTATAGAAGTAATATTTATTTTTACTTTCTATGTATATTGAACTACAATAGTACCACAAAACCGACAAGGCATTTGATACCCTCGCAAAAAGTAGTCAAATTTTGGTGAAAAGTTTACAACTCAATAAAGGAGATATCTGTGACTTTAAAAAGTACATATGTATGTACATACATGTACTCTTGATTAGGATTACCTCCTGAGTCTGGAGCAAGTTCGTCTCTCAGGTTCTAAACGAACATTTATCTCAGTTTAAAAGCTCTCGAACTTTGAACACATCCCTCTTTTCTTCTTATGTACATATGTATGTTTATATGAAAGTATATAAATACATATATGTATGTATGTATGTATATTCAAACAGCAGGGATCGGCACCCACAAATAGCATGGTTCTGTAGCGACATTCTGGGTAATTTAATTTTGGAAAACAAAATTCAGCCCAATCACTGAGCCCAATATTCTGATTTATATACTGGCACAGATAGGATAGCCAGTCATCCGAGATATAGCGACGAAGGTTTCCATATCAAATGGACCACCAGACAACCATTTCTTACACAGCGTTTGACGAGCGTTGAATCATCATACGGATGTGTTAAGTATAGCAACAAATTATCTTTATGGACCCCAAAGCTTGAAGGTACCAAAAGAGACACATCTTCAAAGTCTATCTCAATTTATTTCTAAAAATGCTAACAGTTTTACTATCGATAGCTTATAATTTGAGAATTGAGCTTTTATCGACTCAGGATATGAGCCTGATCAAAAACATATGTATATACTTTATAGAGTCTGAGGTCAAACCGGATGGTCAAAGAATAAAATCAATTGGTAGAAGACGGTAAAAGATGGATATCTTCTATTGTCAAGGACTGCCGCTATTCTACAGCTTTATCGGGAACCGGTTCAAAACTAACTTTTAAAAAGTGTTCATAAAAATAGGACAGACTCACAACGTTAAAACGTTTTTTATTTTTTTCTCGATGCGAGGGCTCCGAGCCAAAATACAGCGAAATAAGCAGCGAAAAACAATAAATAGCAAAAGGTATTGAAAATAATTTGCATAACAACCTTGCCTTGGTAGCTGTTCATTACACTCATAGCTTTAGACGAAATTTTACAGGCACTCGGCTCGTGAGATTGTAATATCTTCTGCTCGCTCTGAAGAAGGGGATAAACGACTTACGACACTTTTACACTATCGCGTACACTTATTAACGAATTCCGTAGAAGACTGGCTCCAATCGTGCGCAGACATAACACAGGAAAACACAACTTCGTCTGTTGCCTCGTGAGATCAGTATATTTTTAATAATATTCCGATGGAGACGGGACTCCTGGACTACGAAAATGCACCCAAAAAATATTTTGCTCGAGTATACGATTAGTTTTTATAACCTCCGTTGTTCCGTGTTTTCTTTGAAAGTCGTTTCCAACGCTATTGCTGGGTAGTTATGGTACTATCTTACACCCTAACTTTACTAATTTAATGTTGATGAATAGAATTTCTTACTAAATGGAGTATAATAGTTTATAAATATAGTTTTGAATTTATTTTTTATATGGTATGATCGGAAATGCCATAACTTTGGTGTTTTTTAAGTTAGAGGGTTGGGACTTTCCACACATGTTATATTTGACCAAAATGTCTTATGTACAAAATTTACAATTATGTACAAAAAAAAAAAATAGGGATCAAGAATATATATACTTTATAGGGTCGGAGATGTCTCCTTCACTGCGTTGCACACTTTTGACCAAAATTATAATACCCTCTGCAAGGGTATAAAAACAAGAAAGGAAAGCTAACTTCGGGCGGAGCCAAAGTTGATATCGGTCGGTTAACAACAGCTGCAGCTTAGCATATTATAATTATTTTATATGCATTCTTTGGTGGCTGCTTGGCCCAACACATGTTATTCAATAAACTTTACCAA